>NW_024582590.1:969004-987703 GCF_018398535.1 Haplochromis burtoni | reverse complement strand
TCGGAGGACCCTTCACGTCAATTCCCCACGCGAGGGGGTCCCTGCGCGCCCATAAGTGCAGCAGAGGGAGCCTGACCATGCGTCACACGTTTGACGAGTTGGGAGTGAGAACGTGTTGTCACTTCAGTCTTCAGCACTTCCTCAAAACATGAAGAAATCCTTTCTCCTTACAAATATGTCTGCCTCAAGGTTTTATGACAACATGATTCTTTGATTAAAATTCATTGTTTACGTTTATTGGTAAATATTGACCCTTGAACCACATCTTCACACTTCAACAACACTGATACACACTGGGAATGTGTATGCCAGTGTTGGTGGTCATCTGAAGTTCACTGTACAGATAAATCCTGTGAGTCTTTGGCACACCTTTGCGTTCATTGAACGTCTTCTTCCTTTTGATCAACTGATGGTCAAGTGTGTGGTGTTCCTGTGGATAACCAATCCTCCTGACATCACCACCGCGTTGCTTTTATAGGACAATATGTGAAAGGAAAAATGACACAACAGCAACAAAGACAAAACAATGTTTACAATTAAATACATGAAATACTTTTAGGTTCATGGTCATTCAGCTGGCCAAAGAACCCATCTACTTCTACAAAAATGATAAGGCTGTACGGTGAGTGATGGCTCAGATTTTAGTATAAAAATGTGAATTCTGTTTATTTGCCAAACAGTTTTCTTCTTTTAAACAGTTTTTTTTTTTGGCCGATTTAAAAACATTTGGTCTGATAAAGTTCCTCAGCACTGTACATAATCAAAACTAACAGTCAAATAAAACTATCATGACTTTTATAAAATTTTAATTGTACACATTTTCAGAAAAACACAAACTTGTCATAAAAACCATTTTAAAGCACTTTGGAGCAAAGTTTCTGACAGTTTGCTTTTCCTTTAGTGTTTGTAATGTGCCAGTTCAGAGGATGCTGTGGATGCTGGCAAATGTTATTTGTGTTCTGGTTTGTAGCTTAACCATTTTTGTGCTTCCAGTTCCATTTCTCTATCGCCACTGAATTTATTTATCTGTGACGGCTGGAACAGAAGTGCTGCAAACAGACTTCCTTACAACTTCTTCCCTTGCAAAAGGACATTTTATTTGCAGTTATTGAGTACAAGAAACTTCATCAAGAGTTGCTGAAACAAAGCAATTCTTTTTATTTGCTTCTCCCAGATCACAAACCTCAACATATACATGAACAGGATGGGACAATTAAGTAAATAATAAACTAAGAACCAAACAGAACATAGAATAATAATCAAAGATTCAGATTCTACAGAAATTCAAAACTCTGGCTTCATGACCCAGGACACACCACATATAGTCGATTATTTACACGCACACACACAAAGAATCCATATTTTTTCCACTTTTCCCTTTTCTGTGATGTTTAAACAGTTTTAACTTCCTAGGACCTGGTGTCTACATATGTGGACATCACATTTTGGGTCGTCTAGGGTCCGGTGGCGCCAGTGTCCGGCAGCCTCGCCTCTGTCAGTGTGCCCCAGGGCAGCTGTGGCTACAATGTAGCTGCCATCACCAGTGTGTGAATGGGTGGATGACTGGATATGTAAAGCGCTTTGGGGTCCTTAGGGACTAAGTAAAGTGCCTTGAGGCGACTTTTGTTGTGATTTGGCGCCATATAAATAAAACTGAACTGAATTGAATTATACAAATACAGGCCATTTACCATTTACCATTCAAAATACCTTATTTTGCTCTACAAGGGCCAGATGTCCACTTACGAGGCCGTGATACTGCAACTGTTCTATCAAAATTTAAATGTCCTCATATGTGGATCTCATTTTCCTCAAAAACAAAAAGCAGGCTAAAAGAAAAAAATCACGTAATTCTTTATTTTACATTCATCAGGTCCCAATCACCCTAAATAGCAAAGAGAAATTCAAAATTAATGCCATGATGGAGTTTGGGTCTTAGGAGCTTAAAGGAACTGCTTGTACATCATAAAAAAAGATTATGACACAAAATCTTGAAAAAAGTTGATAAATATGAAAAAGGTGTGCACATCATTATCATTCTGGTTATTGTATTACGCAGCCGAACCCACCAGTGTGGATGTTATTACCATCATTGGAACAGGGACTGAAGAACAGGTAGAGCTTCTCAGTGAAGGAGCAGTCAGAGAAGGAGTAGATAAGAGCTGCAGTGCTGACGTCATAAAAGCAGACCAGACCCTCGTCGTAGTGGACGTACACGCCCACCTTCACAGGCTTCGACCTCAGGGACAGGTGGACTGCCGGCTCCGTGGAAACTACATACCCATCAGAGCACAAACATAAAGTCCAGAAACCGTTGCTAGAACTCAGCTGGACTTGTCCTTTCACATTATCCTTCCTGGTCACTCCTAAAGTCCACGTAGACCACTTGTCAACCTTGACCTCAAAATAAAATCTTCCAGAAGAGTAACCCAGATTTGATAACACACATCTACAATCATTCCCTTTATACTGGGGGGGTCTGGGGTGAACCGTATCAGGATCAAGCATGGCATAACATCTGTACCACTGGACTCTCTTCAGCTCGTCCTCAAACAGACTCTTCATCTGGTCATTTAGCTTCTTCTCCACCTGACTCACAGCTCTCACCACCATCCCTTCATATGAAGGTGGATGGATACTGGTGTTGGTCCAGTCTTTAGTGGGTGGAACAGCTTTCACAGAAGAGAAGTTGTGGATGAACTGGAGGTGGTCTTCTGAGCTTGAGAGTTGCTCCATCTCAGAGCTTCTCTTCGTCAGCTCAAAGATTTCCTGCTCGAGCTCCTTGATGACGTCTGCAGCCTGTTTCTCTGCTGTTCTCTGCTTCTCTTTGACCGCCTCTGTCAGCTCATTCAGGCCTCTCTCTATAGACTCCATCAAATCAACAAAGAACTGAACACCCCCCTCCAGCTCTCTGTCTGCCTCTTCCTTACTGAGCTGCACAGAACGTTTAACCTCTTGAATCTTCTCCAGTCTCTTCAGGATCATTCCTTGAATTTCAGCCTGTGTCTTCACCAGCCCTGCCTTCTTCACTTTGTATTCCTCTTTCAGAGGAACAACATCATGGCACTTGTGGTCTGAAACAGAGCACACAACACAGACACACATCTGATCGGTCTTGCAGAACATCTCCAGCGGTTTATCGTGTTTTGAACATATCCTTCGTTCCAGGCTCTTAACAGGGTCGATCAGCTGATGTCTCTTTAGGCCTGAAACAGTCTGATGAGGCTGCAGGTGAGTCTCACAGTAGGAGGTCAGACACACCAGACAGGACTTCAGAGCCTTCAGTTTGGTCCCAGTACAAACATCACAGAGAACTTCTCCTGGTTTAGCAGACTGTTGCTCTGATCTCCTCGTGCTGCTGCTGGCTTCCTGCTGAGCTGACAGCTTGAACTGAGCAGCCATCTCAGAGATGAAAGTATTGACATGGAGCTCGGGTCTTGTGTAGTACTTCCTTTTACAGATGGGGCACTGACACAGAGGACTGCTGTTCCAGTGCTGAGTGATGCAGTTCTTGCAGAAGTTGTGTCCACATGGTGTACTGACTGGATCTGTGAACACTTCCAGACAAATGCAGCACAGAAACTGGTCCTCAGACAGCAGACAGCTGGCAGCAGACATGTCCACACTGGGAGGATAAATGGAGAGAAAGGAAAAACTGTAACTGCATTATCGTTCAATAATTCAGCTCACAAAAGTCAGACAATGTGTGGAGGCTAGAATTTACTTGATTTCTTTGTTAGGTTTTCTTCCTCCTATTCACCTCTAATTTTGGAAGTAGAAGTAGAAGTACAAATACTGCTGTTAAAAAAAAGTAATCTAGTAAAAGTTTAAGTACTGTTGTCAGAGTCCAGGAGGCCATTTATACGAACAGGGAACGACCATCTCTAAATCGAGGAGGGGCCTAAGGGTACATCTGTCATGATCTTACAATGCTGTGATTGCAGCCGTTCCCCAACTCTCTGTGAATGGGACTCATGGCCATTGACCAGTGGTTGTTGACTAATAGTCACGAGAATTTGCATTTTAACGATCATCATAATAATGATGAAGGAACTGACCTCCCAGCCCATTGTTCCTTCAGTGGGCTGGTTTCAGTCACTTGGATGAGTGACGAAACGTTTCTCCCACTGAAAACGTCCAGATGAACAGAATCAACTTTTGGGGAGTCTCACGCTGTGAGGTGTGGTTCCTAGGGGAGGAACCACACCTCACAGCTGGTCTGGGCTGCCGTGTCGCTGCACCCCCTTTCAACTGACGGTGCCGATGCACAGGATGGGGGAAGGGGACAATCCCCAGGTCTTCCTGGAGACCTTCCAGGCCACTGCAGAGGCATGACAGTGGCCTCTGGCGGAGTGGGCGCCACCACTACTACCAATACTGGCGGGAGAGGCTCAGACTGCGGGACCGAGTCTGCCGCCGACGTCGCGGGGGAACTGTCTGCTGAGGAACAAACCTATTTATCATGACTTGACACAATATCTGATTTAAAAACATGAGGACTTACATGTAAGCTTTAAATTTCCAGTTAATCAAACCTCACTGAGCAGTCCTTCCCTTTAAATCTACCTCTCTTCTTCTTTCTCCATCTCTGAAAGAAGTTAGTTCTCTTTCTTTTCTCTCTCTGTGAAATACAGCAGCTGGACCTGTAGGGGCCATTTTTTTGTGTTGTTACCTTATGTGTACAAATAGGGGTCACCTTTTGTGTTTTACAGTTTGGTGTGTTTCTGGGAATGTATTTAAGGTAGATACAATTAGCGCCAGGTGTTACTGTTCGGAAAAACCACACAGTTTGTGACCACTGTTGTGATAAAAGACGTTGGATAAAGAGAGCTGTGCAAGAACAATTATAACTGATGGGATACAATACAAATGTTAAACAGACTAATTAAACATGAGCAGCTACAATACTAAATAATCTGAATCAAACAGCAAAAGTGTCTTATTGAAAATCATTCCCACAGAGGAGAGCTGACCTCACCTCACACACCCACTACCTTTTTAAAGCTCCTCTGCCAATCACACAACGGAAGGCAGCAAACTGCCAGGTGACACTTCTTACAATAGAAACGTTGTATTTGAAATTACCTGCCACTTAAAAAGAAAGTAATTCCCTCATGTGCACTCTTCTTCAGTAGCTCGATGCTGAAATACCGTAACTTATGGACACCTGCAGTTGTTCCGGTGTTTGCGGCACGCATCAAAAAACACTCAAGTCAAGTACAGATACCTGAAAATTGTACAAAATTCTAATTTTTTATAATTTTCCCACCTTTGCTTTTGACAGCAACTGAGAGTTTAATTTGACAAGACACAGCACAGAATAATAAACTTGAATTTTGCATCATTGCTGAATTTTCAATCCTTAAATTGAATCTGCTGCACTCACCGCTGTTCTGTAGAGGCTTTGCTGAGAAAGTCTCTCTGACTGACAGAGACACTTGTCTGCAGCCACCTGTTGGTCTGATAAACCCTCAGTTTCATTTCAGGAACATGACGTTGAAGCTCTTCTCCTCTTACAGCCGATTAATCCAGCTCTGTGCAGGGGCGGATCTAGAGAAATTTTCTTAGGCTGGCATGGAAAAAGTATTTTGGAAACTAACTGCACCACATGCAGCACTATTAGTTCTCTCAGTCTCAGAGCAGCATTTCTAATTTTGATTGAAAGTGTCAGAGAAAACGGCAGCCTCGGATATTAGTTTACAGAGGCTGTTAGAATTATATGTGTAACGTTAAAATGTTGGTGACACAATAATTTCATCCTAATGGTACTGACATATTCATAGGGTTCATTTTTGAGACAATATATCATGAGGTCGTCATGATTTTGCAAATATCCCACCTTGTAGTGCAGTTTGCACAAATTGTTTTAAAAATGCACTCAGCCTACAAACATTACTGATGAGTCAAGATCTGCACAAAGTGACAGAAACACTGAAGCAGCTCCACATTTTATTCTTATTGTCATGTATGTCCTATTTGTCAGGTGACAGAAGAACCAACACAAAGCTCAGAGAGTAATGGTGACACAAGATCACAGGTGGAATTGGAGGATGACTTGATGGTTCATGACTGTATTTGAAGCACATGTGTGACTGCATGTATGTGGAATGTCTCATTGTTATTCATCAGGTGACAGAGGCAGCTCTGCCATGTTGTAGCTCAGAAAGCTCTGAAAGAAGCTTCAGTGCTCTCAGAAGACCAAAAACATGGCTAAGGTCAACAATGACTCAAATTTAAACAATGCTGCTGTGTGTCCACCAGGAGACACTGATGTAAAACCAATATGCCAGCAGTTTATCTCAGTTAACGAGAGGAGCAGGCATGTGTTTGGCTCCTTCACATAGTGGACATTGAGTTGTTGTGGGACACCAGTAGTCCGTGTCTGTTGCTGTAACAGTAGCTCATGTTGAGAATAAAAAATCCCAGCTCACTGAGTTGATCGGGGCAATAGTGCCTAAAATGTTACATAATTTTGCTGAGAGATCTTTTACTTTGTGGTAATCTTAGACGAGTAGTTTTATGGACAAAAACCAGCAGGTCACTCAGTGTTTCCTTAGTGCTAATGTGTCAGAGATGTTGGTGTAATGTAATTGAAGTAATGTTGTTAAGTCCTTCAAGTCATATTCTTTTATTGTCACGACTGTATTTGAAGCTATTTTTATTTTTGTATGATACCTGATTTATATGGAATATGGCTGAAGTAAACTAAAGCCTGAAATACTTAGTCAGTCATTTGTTTAATAGTAATTTAACATTATATAATTCACATATAAAACTATGAATTGTAATTTTAAATGCCTTAAAAGCATGTAGAATAGCATGTGTAGGCAAGTATAATTCTCCTTTTTTTTAATCAAGAAGCAAAGACAAAAAGGAAAAAAAAAGAAACGGGGCAGAGGTCGGTGGTTGAGTCATCCGTCCCCACCAACGCCAAAACCAAATCTACACCCTTGCCAGGAAGTATAAAATCCAGAAAGCTGCACAACGTGTGGTGGCTGTCAGGAACAAAAATGTAAACGTAATGTTTGATGATTTGTTGGGTTAACCCTGTGAGGTCTAAAATATAATTGGCCATTCTAAATTTAATCTTACATTTGTATTTCATCTTCAGATGGTTTTATTTTATTTCATTTCATCGTATTTTGTTTTACCTTGCCTTGTTTGGTATCATTCTTTTCAGCTCAACCTCACATGTCTGAATTTGCAGTTATTTTTTCACTGACATACTGTGTTGACACAAGTGATCCGAAATCACACGAAAAAACATAAACTCCTAGTCGTTATATATTGTTTTACTGTAAAAACTTATATTTAATTTTAATTGTTGCTGAGCTCAAAGTGTTAATGCCACCTTATTTTAATTTAATAATTTTAGGGTAGATCTGCCCTCGAGGCCACAGACCTGCACACGTCCATGTTTGCTAACATGAGTCCACCTGCACTGGCTGTGAAATCTTGATCTTTTGCTTCCACTCAGGGCTCTGTGGTGCAATGGAGAGCGCGTTGGAGTTTTAGAAGAGCAAAGAGGAAGTAAGTCAAAGGTTGTGGGTTCGAGTCCCACTTGAGTCAATTTCTATTAATTAGCACTTCATTGGTTCAGTGATGTGAAAGTGCCTTACCAATACTGTCTAACTCACCCTCTTTAGATCTGCCTGCAGCCTTGTGAACAGCCAATCATGTTATACACCTGACATGTGACTCATGTAGCTGTTTCACTTGGCACTGCTGAAGATATGTGGTACAGTCACTGAGCTTCCTTTTTAATTTCAATTAGTCAGCTTAGTTAACCACTAACAGTAAATATGTATTTTACATGTAAATCAGGAGTTGTGTTTTAAAACTTTTACACATTTTCAGAAAAACATATGACTGCATCTACTTTTAGATCATCCAGGGACCCCTTATGATTTGTTTCTATGTCCAGTTTATATGTGGAGAATCTAATGCATCAGCAGGGGTGTTGACTATCTTAATCTCAGTTATCTAATGAATTCATCATATTGACTCATCTCTAACACAGAGTAAAACTCTACAAAAAGTTTTTCTCAAAGTTTCCCAAGCAAGCATTTTGAATCAAAAACACACGTTCCAGTTTCATGTCATTTTTGTACTCCATTTATGCATGAAAAGGAAAAACATAAGCCGCAGTCATTTACACTGGAGCAGAGCATCATGGAGGACAGCCATCTGTGAACATCACACTCTGATTCTGGAGAACTTGAGATGTATATTTAAGGTTTAAAAACAAGTTCAACTGTGCTTCACTGTCAGATTCTATCATGCCCTTCTGTGGCTGCAGGCTGCTGTTTGGGATCATCTCCACTAGAGGGTGTCTTGAGCGAGCAGCTGCTTCTCACCTGCTCACACACAGTTACACACAACAAACATAACATAAAAAACCCCAAACATTAACATTATGTTGGTGCTGGATTTTTTAAAAAAGAGATTTGAAAACATAAGGACGGGCCTTATGTTTCAAATATGAATTTTCAACCCGTACCTGCTCGGCCATTCATACCTCAAAGTAATCAATCAATAGATAAACATTTAAATGACAAGCTGAGCTTCAAAGGGCTCTGTGGCGCAATGGATAGCGCGTTGGACTTCTAGCAAAGAACAGACGAAGGAATTCAAAGGTTGTGGGTTCGAGTCCCACCAGAGTCAATGCCTGTAATTTAAGTTCTATTAATAAGCACTTCAATTGATCAGTATTGGAAAACAGTTTTATTAAGGTGGTCAGGTCAAACACAGACCCATCACTCACATAAACAAAATCATTGACAGATTCTATCACGCCCTACTATGGCTTCAGGCTGCTTTTTGTGATACCCTCCACTAGAGGGCATCTTCTTAGTGGGCAGAATTACTCTGCTTTATATACAAATACTATATTTTATGTGAAATTAACAAACTGTTAAACAGAACCTGCAAAGTAGAACCTTTGTGATTTACACAAGCAACTACTAAAGCTGCCCCTAAAAGTCGAAGAAATGCAATCACACCAAAGAGAGAAATACAGCCACACTTCTCATCAGTGTCTCTCAGAACTTTTTTTTATTTCCCATGCATAGTTTGGATGAGTGTAGTGGAACTGAAATGAAAAACATGGACATAAAAGTGTTGACATTCATTGTGATTTTCTCCGTTACAGACATCAAAGAAATCATTAAAAAAAGGTTTACAATTAAACAAAGAAAGGTTTTATTCAAGGTTTAAAATCTTTCAGAAACGTCCTTCAAGGTAGAGCTAGGATGCATTCTGGACGGGAAAAAGTGCCGTAAAACATAAATACGTTACCAAAAAAAAAAAAAAAAGCAGCTAAAACTAAAACATTCAGCACGTTTTTATACTACAGTGCAACGAAAAGGCGGCAAGATCTAAGGGTGGTTTCTCAGCACTCAGTTCCTCCATTTGTAACTAGGTGACATGACTGCAGCTACCAAAAACCTTTGGTGCCAGGAACGTCTTTCAAGGAACTAAAAGGTCCATTAGATCATTGGGTTTCTGCATTTCCACTGTGGTGTGAGGACCTGTGACGATTAAGAAAGTCAGGCCTCTGCATGGACGCAAGGAAGCTTTTACACGTCATTCCCCAAGCTGCAGATTATACAACGACGCAGACGACAATGGCATGTAATGTGAGGGACAGGGGACTGCATAACAGCAGTCAGCGTTGAAGAGATTCAACGATACTGCTGTTGCTCGTGATTTACAACTTTGCAAACAGTCACTGAAGGCATGAGCCGAGAAATGCTCGACCAAAATGAAAGCAAAATGATTTTAAAAGCTTTTGCAGATGCTGACATAGACTAGCTTAAAATGTTAGGAATAGTTGACCAATCAGAAAAGTTCAGAAAGCAACTACCCAACCCCCAAAAAAGCTCAGGAATTTTTTGGGGTGGGGCTACCTCCTGAACAGGGACTTTCAGAGTTTAAAAAAACAAACAAAACCCCTAGAACTTAGACCCTAGTCCCAACAGTGAAAACACCCTGAGCTCCTCCAAAGGTTCCTGCAAAGTTCCTGCAGTGAAAAAGTGGCTCACGGCATGTTCTTCTCTCTACTTCGGGGTGGCTGTAGCTCAGGTGGCAGAGCAGGTCAGCCACTAATCAGA
Organism: Haplochromis burtoni; assembly: GCF_018398535.1. Taxonomy (NCBI): domain Eukaryota; kingdom Metazoa; phylum Chordata; class Actinopteri; order Cichliformes; family Cichlidae; genus Haplochromis; species Haplochromis burtoni. Next base: position 977,591 of record NW_024582590.1, on the reverse strand, counting down.
AGGTCGGTGGTTTGATGCCAGGCTGCCTCCTGGCTGCATGCCAAATATCCTTGGGCAAGATACTAACCCCGTGTTTGCCTACTGGTGGTGGTCAGAGGGCCCGGTGGCGCCAGTGTCCGGCAGCCTCGCCTCTGTCAGTGCGCCCCAGGGCAGCTGTGGCTACAATGTAACCGTTGCCTGTGTGTGAATGCGCTATACAAATGCAGGCCATTTACTTTTAAGACCACAGCAGTGTGATGAGTCTGGTGCACTGGTGCTCCAAGCTAAACAGGAACAGGTAATGTCTCCTAAATTTAAAAAGAACTGGAATTATGAAAAATTTATCTATATGATATAATCTTAAGTATGGAAACCACCGAGTCGGTATACGTATCCTTTAAAACTGCGCTGGTCGATCATTTTGTTCTACACTGTGTTATGTTACTGTTTTGGTCCAGTGTCTCTGAAACAACATCTTTAAAAAAACAGAGACCAACTACAAAAATGTGGATATTTAGAGGCAAAAAAAAAGTTTCTGAGGAGATTCTGAAGAAGAACACAGCATAAAAAAGGGTTCTGCTTTTAGTTTTCTAATCTTGCTGTGACTGCAGGAAGTAAATAACTGCTTTGCCTTGTTTCTTACATCTTTAAAGGTTACTTATGAGAATTTTCCAGTGACCTCTGACCCCCAATATGATGCTCCTTTAGCCCCTTTACACCCCCAGGGTGTGGTTAGGTGCACGTTTTCCCCCTGAATTTGTAAACAGCTGAAGATTCTTAAAACCAGGTGATCCACTGCTTCCCTGCAGAAAAACCCCTTCAGTGTGGATGGACGCACAAAAAGCTTTCTTGGTGATATTACACCTGTTCCATTAACATCTTTGCAGCTCCCGGGACACCAATCAATCGGACCAGGTCCAAATTCTACTACTGCTTTAGTTCCACATACGTGGACTTGTGTCTGCGTTAAATGCAAAAACACAATCCAAGTGCTGTTAAGAGCATGCCAAACCAACAAGTTGGCAAAATAACCACAAGCTTAAAGTCATGAAGAAAACCATGTAAACACGGGGGATCGTGACATTAAATGGCTCCTGAATTTCTGAATGAGGCCCATTTTCAGTCATCTGGAACCGTCTGCGAGGGGCCGAAAGCTGCATCTTAAAAAAATACTTAATGCGTGGACGTCAGGATCACAAGACAGACTGTATATAAAGATGGACAACTCACACTGTCAAAAAAGTAAAGTGAAATTTGGCTGAATATTTAAGGAGTCTGTGAAAACCAGGGATGATTTTAGCTCTATTACTTTACATTTAGATTTGTTTCTTGAAGACCTGGCGGTGGGGTTAGTTAACAGTCTGCTATTTAAAACTGTACTTTTAGTGTCGCTTGAAAGTCTGAGTCGGTTTTAATGGCTCACAATGAAAAGAGCTAAAATCCTGAGAGATGCTGGGGGGGGGGGGGGGAAATAAACGCTGTGATGTAGATGCAGATTTTTACCCCTCGGCATCTACAGGTTAGTTTGCATCAAAGTCGGAAAAATAAAAAGTAATTCACAGTTCTAGGTAACACTGTATTGCAACTGCAACAGCAGCACGGGAACATCTGGTGTGTCTGTGCACAAATGAGACACATACACACACCACAGCCACAACATATGGTTATATGTGCTTACTTTTCTTTTGTGAGGTCTTACACCAACATGTGACTGTTCACTGTTTTGCCTTCATTGCCGGAGAGAAGTACAATCGTAATAATAAATATGCCTTAGTATGAGAGTGAAGTTTGCAACAAATAATTAAAGCTGTGTGTGTGTGTGTATCTGAAGACAAACGTCTTACTGAAAATGTGGATTTTCGTGTAACCTAAAAATGTGGAAAGCTTCGTCACTCTCACCAAAGTGTGAACGCAGCAGCGTCCAACGAGCTCCCTTCAATGTTCGGACGTGACGGTCTGGAAACAAACAGCTGTTCTGCACGAATCGTGGGGTTAAAAACAGAAAGACAAAAAAAGAAAAGCTGTGCTGGTTTTCAGACGGCATCGATTACAGCCCACATTAACAGAACGAGAAATACTAACATGATAAAGTTCAGTGTGATCCCAGTGATTACTGTGAAAAGATATTACATATCTACACTTAGAAAATTCACTTCAACACACCCAGATCCAAACAGTTCTTTCCACCAGTATGAAAAATATACAAATAAAAAATACAAATACTCTCGGACACTAAGTAGGTAGTTTTCTGTTGACATGAAATCAGTGATGACTAAAAGATAAATATTTCACATCTTTTTTCTTCTTCCTTGCATTTTTTTTACAGAGAAAATAAAAATTTGTGTGTATGAAAGGAAAAAAAAGTCCCATTTTGAAATATTATCCTTCAGTAATAAGTAACATCATGATAGCACATATCTGTGTGTCAGCTAAAATGCCTCAGCTTCTCTAGTAAGCAGAAAAGAGCCAGTGTTGAACCCAAAAGCATAGAATTCTTTTCTTTTCAGACATCATACACTATGCACAGATAATAAAAACATCAACAATGATCAAGTCTTTTTTTTTCCACACAAGAGAAATGATTCCTCCGTTTAGGTCTGGGAACGTAAAAGAGCTCAGGGGGCGGGGAAACACTGGAGATGCACTATCATCATCATCATCATCAGTCAGAATGGAATTACTGCCATGAAAAGCTCAGTTCAGAGACAGAAAAAAGGTTTTGCTGACATACATCTATTTAGCGTCCCATAATAACACTACTGTGAGGCGAGGGTGTGGTAAGTGTTGAATCAGCGACTGGTGTACAAAGAGTGATCTTCGGGACGAGGGCACACCAGTGTGCAGGTAGCATGTGTCTCAGCTCTTAGTGTACTACACACATTGACCCAAAGGAGGAATTTCAGTTTCTGTATGTGAGTAACACCACCTGGGAATTCTGCTCTGGAGGAGCCAGGCATCAGGCCTTGCCAGGTGAGTAACAGTCATTCACTGTCATTCGTGGTGATGCCAGCCGAGCACCGTTTTGGCACCTATGTGGGACACTGGCGGGGGAGGAGGAGGACCCTCTGAGCCATTTAAAACTTAGTGAAGGAAAACTTCCGCTCAGAAAGATGAAAGGGAAGGGAAAGATCAAAAGTGTCTTAGCTCACTTAACGTGTTCGGCACTGTGGGAAGAGCAGTAGTATTTCTTGTGAGCTATGAACGTGGAGAGGCTGCTGAACTTGATGTTGCACAGCCGACAGAAGCGCGAGTTACCGTTCTGCACAGGGGAGATGACTGGGGTGGTTTTAGGACTGACGCTGGGTACAGGGATGTGGGAGGCCACGGTCTGGGCGGCCTTGTCCGGAACGTGTGACGATCCCAGCTTCTCCCTCAGGACCTCAGGCACAGGTGACAAAGTCAGAGACGGAGCCCTTGGGGGAGACACAGGCAGAGGAGAACTGGCTAACGGTGATCCGCCCCCGGCGGAGGGGCTGCCGTTCACCAGGGGCGAAACAGGGGAAGCGGTACCACTCCTACCCTGCCCGTTGATGCTGTCTCTGTGAACTCGAGAGACAAGTCTGGCCTGGTTGGTTGGAGTAGCTGAAGTCGCTGCAGCGGCTCCATCCCTGGGACTCAGGCTCGGGCTGCGGCTCGCTGTTCTGCCCAGATGGGGCAGAGTCTCCTGGGGTGGCTGAATGGTTACGACCAGCCCGTGGGTAGTCTTGAAATGGTCCATCAAGTCACCAGCGATGGGCCTGTTGGGACAGTATGGGCAGACCATCTGAGCAGAAGCCGTGACCACGCTTTTGGCTCCAGCTCCTGGAGAGGCTGCAAGTGTGGTATTTGTATGCGAAGGAGATGCAGCATCCGAGGCGGGTAAGGCAGAGGTGTGAGGACTGGATGACGTGCCCTGAGCCTGGGCCACCCACTCAGCTGGGTGAGCTTTATTCTCCACAGGGTGCAGGAGATCCGAACGCTCCTGCTGAGGCCTGCTTTTTGGAGAGGTGGAGGCTGATCTCTTGAGCCTGTGAAGCTGCTCCAAAGTGTGGGGTTGGAGGGTGGTGGCAGGGCAGTAGTATGTTTTATGAGCCAGGTAGTTCTCAATACTGTTGAAACTGATGCTGCAGGCTGTGCACTTGTGGTAGTCGGTGAGAGGCAGGGCTGGGAGAATGCTGCTGCCGCCGCCGCTGCTGCTGCCGCTGTGCCGGGGAGCCTCTCTGAGACGGGGCCTCTTGCTCAGGTCGATTGGGCCATCTCCTTCGGGACTTGAGCCACCTGCACCACTGGGAGAGACTTCCTGCTTTACTACCAAGCCCAGAACCGAGGGGGATGGAGCAGAGGCGGCGGCAGTGGCTGCCGCTGCTGCTGCTGCAGCGGCAGCGTTAGCTAACGCCTCGGTTCTTGCCATGTGAATCTCATACATCTTCTTTCTTTTGCGTGTTCGGATGGGCTGCGGAATGAAGGCGGCTGTGTTAGTGGTCTTGGCCATGTGTACGGCTCTCTGGTTGGACGGGTCGTGGCGCGACGCACAGTAGAAACGTTTGTGGACAGTGTAGTTGTCGTGACGGCTGAAACGGATGTTGCAGGCTTCGCAGAAGGTTCTGTTGGGATCGTCGTCAAGGTCCTCTGTGGAACCGCTAGCAGGACTCTGGCTGCCTTCACTTGCTCGTCCTCCTCCGCCTCCTCCGCCTCCTACACTCGTACCAGCACCTTCCCCTTCAGAAGAGGACGGGACTCCCTCTGTCCCCGCTGGAGGTTCAGTCTTCACCTCCAGCACCCTCCTGGATTCTGCTGCTCCACTTCCTGCAGGAGGTTCGGAGTCAGACGGCGAGGCAGAGGCGGCCCTACTTGATGCTCCGCCCTGAGGAGATGCAGATGAGCCGCGTGTCCCAGCAGAAGGCGCGGCGGCCGAGGCTGTGTCTCTAGTCAATGCGGGGCCTGAGGCTGAGGATGCACCTTCGCCTTGATGCCTGCTTGAGCAATAAAGCCTCTTGTGTGCATAGAAATTGTTGATGTTATTGAAGGTGATATCGCACTCGAAGCAGGTAGCTCCTTTGTGAGGTGGAGTGGCTGTTGCCGTGGGTGCAGTCGGTCCAGAAGGAAAGAAGGCTGCGGCATTGTTCTGGGCGACCGTCTGGCCCTGCTTTAGGCGACTGTGGACCATCTCTGACATTTTAGCCAGGATCTCCGAGGCCTGAGGCAAGATGGCTGCCTCGGGGTTAAACATGTACTGAGGCAGGAACAGCGCTCCTCCTGGAACAACTGAGCCTGCACCTCCCATATGGGCGGGGCTAGAACCAGGGGTGGGACTAGTGGGTTCTGCCTTCACTGTTGTTGTAGCTGGACTCTTCGGCGAGTTCGATGTTTGGCTGGAGGAGGTCGTTTGCGCCTCTTTTATGTTCCTTCCTGCCTCTTGATCTACCTCCTGTCCACCCATCTCCTCCTCCTCCTCCTCCTCTCCATCCTCCTTAATCTCCATTTTCTGCTCTTCTGTGTCTGAATCTGAATGAGGCTCCTCTTTGATCTTTAACTCCATGATCTGGTCATCAGCAGGACTGCAGTCTCGAGGAGTGGCTGAGCCTCCGTTTGTGCCTGGACTGGATGAAGCTAGGGGTTCCTTCTCCTGGGGAGACGGTTGGGGGTGGTCGACCGACGATGGGGTACTCTGACGAGGAGTAGGGCTTCTTTCAGCTGGGACCCTGACTTCCAGGTGAGTTCGTACATGTTGCTGGAGCTGAGCAGGTGAGTCAGCGTTGTGGCCACAAACTTGACACTTCAGCACAACACCAGAGTCTCCTGGACTCAGACCTTAACAGGAGAGTCAAGGTTAGTAAATTAAAACAGTCGCTTACATTTGAATAGATTATTCAAATTTTATTCAAAATCTCAGATTACTCAGATTAAACATGTCCAAAATTTCCAACAATCTCAGGAGGATTAAAGGACAAAAAAGGGCCAACGTGCCGGCTTTCCAGCAGTGAACCTTTTAAAGTTACTGCTACGTAATCCAAGTATAAAAAATAACAGAATGGGAATAAATAATGATAATAATAAAAATAACAGAATATGACGGAATGACTTACCGATGGACAGGGGTAGCTTAGGGAGACCTGGCCCCGGAGAGTACACCTCACTGCGAGATCCAGGCTGGCAAACCATGTGGCTGGTGACCAGATGGCTGTAGAGGATGTCCCTCGTGGTGGAGACGAAGCCGCAGCCGTGACACACCCCGTTCAGGGTGTCCGTATGGACCTTAAGGTGCCGCTCACAGTTCGCTTTAGTGGTGAATGCTGACAGACAGATGAGACAGACAAATGGACGCTCGCCTGTGGAAGGATGGAGAAGGATAACAGTCAGGCTCAGATGCTCTGACCCTTTGTCTTTTATGCATAGATATAAATACTGCTCTCACCACTGTGTGTGCGCATGTGAATCTCGAGTGAGCTGGCACTGGGGCAGCTCTTGTTGCACTGTGGGAAGGGGCAGATGCGTTCATTGGGGTACGACTCCTTGGGTTTGTCTTGTGGAGGGGAGGAAGCTGCAGCTGGCTGCTTCTGACGGCTGGCACAATAGTACATAAGATGGGCCTGCAGGTTCCTCTCACTACGGTACCAGATCCCACAGTCCTTACATGGGAAAATGTCCTCTGTTCAGCAAAAACAAGTACACACCAGCTAGTCAGTCAAACACAGACACAAATATTGGTTCAAGAACCTGAAAAGCGCTGGTTTAATTAGCAAAAGTAAGGATGAGGTTAAGTTTGCCTGCTACAGTTATACAAAGTTTTCATTGTACTCTAACTGTAATCTCACAGACTTGTGGTTTACAGTTTTGAGATATGTATACATTTTCAATTACTATAGACTATTTCCAAATGTACTCACTTCATTATTTAAACCAGTTCAACTGCTCGTCAACACACCAATATCTAGTCGGCCAATCACATGGCAGAAACCTCATGGATTTAGGCATGTAGCCATGGTTACATCAACCTACCGAAGTTCAAGTATCAGAACCTCTGATTTAGTGGGATTTTCCCACAAAAACATCTGTAGTCTAAAGGGAATCCAGCACATTGTTGCACACATGTCTGAAGGAAAAAGGAGGTCCAACCCGGTACTACCCAGGTGTACCTAATACAGTGGCAGGTGTGTGTGCACACCACAGAAGCCTTCAGAAGTCTCCTGCCACAGAGGCACCAGATCTACCGGTGTGTGATGATTGTGAATTATCTGACCATCAGTCAGACGTCCCCACAGAAGCAACGGGAAACTTTAAAGTGGAAGGCACAAACTTGTCAGCTGGTTTTAAAAGCGCTACAGTGCCATCTTGTGACTGAAGAGAACATTACATTTATATAACAAAGTACATTTCAGTAAATCACAACAGCTGCAGGTACCAGTTTGAAGTTCTCCAGAGGCCTGGTAATAAACGAATCATTTGATTCAGGTGTGTTGACCCAGGGTGAGATCTAAAACCTGCAGGACACTGAGCCTTGAGGTCTCGAGTTCTAACATGGCATATATCTGATACATTTTTGCCTCATTTGAAATTAATTGAAAATATGTATTGTTCTGCAAATAGCCAGCTGAACTTTTAACCACTTAAAATGCTCTTTTCGTGAATACGATTTGAATACAACACTCACTATTGACAACAGCAGTAGCCAAGATTGCTGCCATGCCAGCTTGCTGCGGGAGGAGCTGGATCTCTGAGTGCAGCGCCGCCGGGTACGACGGCTCCTCCTTCACCACAGGTTGTTTGTGGGCGACAAGGCTCAGTGGAGGAGAGCCTTGGGCCACCGGAGAGGAGGAGCCCAGTGGAACAGGAGACACGAACGCCACGAGCCTTTCACCGGCCGTAAGCTCTTTCATCACCTTACAGAACAAGTCCTCGCCTGAAAACAAACAGGAGGAAGTAACAACTGGAAATCTGACAGCATAAAATGCACAGTTGTGTTTGATCTCAGCTTTCTGCTGTTTGATACACAGATTCTGATTTTGAAGGCAGCTAGAAAATAAATATCCTATTGTCGTGCATTAGAAAAAAAGTCACCTTGGCTGTAGATAGAGCAGTTTGCTGCAGAGGCGTCGGAGGTCAGAGGGAGGCGACTAATCCAACAATCTGGATCTTCACACACGATGGTCATCCGAATGTTCTGCACGCACAAAGAACAGTTTTCATTGATCAGACTGATCACAGCCAAGGTTTTTATTCTTGCCTGTCAACCAACACACAACAATCACACACAAAGGGTTCTTGTTATTACTCGTTTTGCATCATAGCAGATCCACAAGGCTGCAACTGAGTGCACCCCTACCGCTGGTCCAGAACGCGTAAATCAAACGTGAAGCATCAAGAATATTTTAGGAAGTTAAACAAAGTAACCAAATGGGTTCATCAAAAGTCCCAAGATGCTGTGTTTATGAGTCACTTTTGTTTTATTTTTTTTACAACTTTTTATTTGTCAGTTTACAGTATGAGAATACAAAACTTACGGTCAGCATAGGAGACATACACAATTCCATCTTCATACATCATGGAAATATTCAATTATTCAGTACAAAGGGAGTACACAACCCATTTTTCCCAGAGCTTCTTGAATTTCTCAAGCTCGAGTCTAAGG
>NW_024582590.1:946365-967572 GCF_018398535.1 Haplochromis burtoni | reverse complement strand
GTACACCCTGGACAGGTCGCCAGTCTGTCGCAGGGCTAACACACAGGGACAGACAACCATTCACACTCACCCTAGTGGCAATTTGAATTATCCAATTAACCTATCCCCACAAGCTGCATGTCTTTGGACGGTGGGAGGAAGCCGGAGTACCCGGAGGAACCCACGCAAACACGGGGAGAACATGCAAACTCCACACAGAAAGACCCCGGCCTGATGGTGGAATTGAACTCAGGACCTTCTTGCTGTGCGGCAACAGTGCTAACCACCGTGCCACCGTGCTGCCTGACTATAAATTATTTGCTTCAATATTAGCTAAGAGACTGGAATCAATTATCCCGGAGCTGATAGACTTAGATCAGACAGGCTTTGTCTCAAATAGACAGACCCAGGACAACCTGAGGAGAACGCTACAAGTGATGGATCATATAACATCAGGAAATATTAGTGCAATGTTGGTCAGCCTAGACGCCGAAAAGGCATTCGACTCGGTGGGTTGGGAATATCTATTTAGGGTACTAGCAAGATTCGGATTCAAAGATGGCTTCATTAAATGTATCGAAGCACTGTATCACTCCCCAACAGCCAGGATCAGGATTAATGGGCACCTGTCTCAAAATATTGCTTTGAAGCGAGGGACACGCCAGGGCTGTCCCTTGAGCCCGTCCCTGTTTGCCTTGTACATTGAGCCTCTGGCTCAGGCTATTAGAGAAAACTCTGAAATACAAGGAATAATGATCAGGGGTGAAGAACACAAGACTTGTATGTTCGCGGATGATGTTCTTCTTTTTATTACAAATCCTGAATCTAGTTTGTTCCAATTGATGACCTTTTTCCTGCCTCTCGCCCTATGACAGCTGGGATAGGCTCCAGCGCCCCCCGCGACCCTGAAAAGGATAAGCGGTAGCGAATGGATGGATGGATGGATAATTTATAGTCCACGTTAAGGATAGAGATTGGCCTATACGAGCTGCATTCTTTTTTATCTTGAGTCACTTTTGTTTTTAAGATAAAACTGTTAATTTTCTCTCAGTCGGTCATCGGATCAATTCGGTTTTAGAGACCTGCTCAGTTTCTGCTCAGTTTCTGGGTGAGTTGTGGAAAATGTTCTGAAGCGGAGGCTAAATTCTCATAATTCTTTTAAAAAAAATTTTTATTCCATCTATTACGGTATCATTGTATATATGTATATGGACTCCTGACCGATTAACAGATCAATGTCTGTTTTGTTAATTGGAAGAATTTATATTTTCAAAATAAAAGTTAATTTATTGTTCTAAGCACTACGACAGATTTTTTCCTCCATAATGAGCTCTTTTATTCATGTCTTTTGATTGTGGGGGATAAAATATCCAAACTTATGACTATATAATAGTAAAAGGAAAATCCTACTATTATATTTATCATCAGCTGGAATCACAAAGAACCTCTCTCTTCCTCTGGATTTATTCTTAGTGTAAAAAAACACTGCAAAATCAGACTATCAATCAGATCATGAAGCATACAATTAAAATCTGACATTAAATGAGAAAATAAATAAATAAATAAATTTTTATTTATATAGCACCTTTCAAGACAGAAAGTGCTGCACATAAGATTACAAGTCATAAAAACAACCAAAGTGTTTGTATAAGTGTAGCCCAATTTGGACTGATTCTTATATAGCGCCTTTCTACTCTCCCACAGTACTCAAAGCGCTGTATACAACACGCCTCATTCACTTCTAAACACAAGTGCAAACTAATCTACATTCACACTCCGATGAACACATCAGAGGGCAACTTGGGGTTAGCATCTTGCCCAACGATATTTGACATGCAGACTGGAGAAGTCAGGGATCAAACCACCAACCTTCCAATCAGCAGCTGACTTGCTCTACCACCTGAGCCACAGCCACCCAGCCATAACTAGCTTTTGCTCCATGATGCTACATTTAAATTCTGGGCTTCCACAAACCTTGAAAATGATCATCCAAACTCTGGTGTCATCACGTGATGATGCGTGGTTTACTCATTGTGACCCCCCACCCTCCCAGATTAGATATCTAATTTGTTTCATGATAAACATGAATAAACATGTTGCTGGGGAAAACCCCTTTAAAGCATGCCCCAGCTCAAATTCAACCTGTCACCTAAACATCACCGCCAAATCAAGTAAAACATCTGCTATTGTCTTCTTCAAGTATTACCGCTCTTCTTTTAACTACCAGCAGATAATCACCAAAATCAAAGCATTAATCGTAGCCAGCTGGGACGACACAGCCACACGTGAGTATCCAGTGTGCGGCCAGCGGTAAACACCGGTTTATGAAAAGGCCGTCAGTGAGCAGAGGATGATTACAGCCCCAGAAGGAAATGAGGGAGCACAAGCGGAACAAAGCAACCCCGAAAATGAAGAAAAAAGAGGAATAAAAGAGGAAGAGGGACCTCAGGAGAAAGGAGAGAAGAAAAGGAAGAGGAAAAAAAGATCTGATGAAGTCGACAGGCAGCTATTCAAAGGGCAGCCATAATAAGATCCACGGTGGATACACTGGACAAAGAGTGTAGAGTCAACATCCACTGTCTGTATGTGTGGAGGTATGACACACACACACACACACACACACACACACACACACACACACACACACACACACACACACACACACACACACACACACGAGTCCTGAGTACAATCCTGTCTTTGTTTATATGTGGCTGTGGGAGCACTCCCACCACATGTGTGTATCCCATCACTGATAACTCTCAGCGAGGCCTTTCTTCTGTACTTCTGCACCAGCACATTATTCCTCAAACACCACCAACACCACCTTTCCTCCATCAGAGTTTCTGTTTAAGTATCATATTCCAGACATCACCACGAATATTCAAAATATAATCTCTCTACAACCAACAGAGATGAATAATAATAAAAGTGGATTTGACTGGGTTGTGACAGCTGCAGCGACTCCACGGGGAAGAGAAGAAATCTCTGATGCAATGACGGACTGTCCTCACTGTGTGAGAGCTGCACAGCGATGCAGTACCGTTCACTCTCCACCAAGAGGAAGCATTCCCTCAGCACAGGACGTGACGGACCTCACTGAGCAGTTACAGTCGATGAGAGAAGCACAGAGAAGCTTCCTGCTTTATTTTCCCTGTCACGTTCAACGCTGGCGTCTTCCATGACTTTTGGTGTTTTTAAGTCTGATTTTCCTCCAAACACGCTGTAGATTTGTCTCAATGTTTCAGTAAGTTTCCTTTTTAAAAATATTTTCTGTTTGCAAAAAAATTCCAGATATGACCCGACCACTGGGCACCTTCTGAAAGGGTTCCCCTTTTTATTAAATTAAAAGTGGCATTAAATGTGAAACTGAAGAATTATTCATTTTATATTATTATAAAATGAATAATTAATTTATATAATTATTATATTATTTATACAGAATTATTCATTATTCATATACAGACTTATTCAGAATTATTCATTCTGGGAGGAAAAAAAGGAGGAAATTCATGGAAAGCCAGTGACGGGCTCTGCTGACACACTGCATGCACTTGGCCAAAGAAAAGGTGAGTGAGGCTGATTCTCGCTGCTCGTGTATCTGACCTTCACCATCTGTAACAAACCCGTCACATAAAAAAGTCCTTAAAATAATCTTTAGAGAGAACTACACTGACCACAGACAGCACACACGATCATCTATAATTGTTCTATTAGTGGAAAATGTTCAGTGTGATATACTGCATTAGTCTCAATTCATCAATATAATTGGTCATAAACTGCTGAAAACAAACACGTCAAATCACCAGTTTGGACCAGTGAGAGGAAAAACGTTGTTTCTCCTCGTCTGCAGCAGGTCTGTGACATCACAGGATTATTGGGATTATTAATTCTGCAACCAGTGAATAAATACCTGAAAATACTTTTTCATTACGGCCCGATGTTAATATTCAGGTTTCATAACTGCTGTAATTACTTATTTTATTGATTTACTTTTTAGTTTTCTGTAAAAAATTCCAAACACTTTGAATACAAATAAAATCCTCCTTACAAAAGCAGCGCTGTGATGTTCACCATCAGGTATGATGCCGGTTTTAGGAGTTAATACAAAGTTATCTTGCAGATATTAAAGAACTAATTAAACATTGATCAAGTAATGCAATTGAAAAAGTAGCGATTTCCTAATTATATAGCATTTAAAATGTGTGCATCTTTGATTGAAGTTATTTGTTGCTGGTTACATAAAGTATGATTATTACTCAACCAGTTCACAAATCTATTTATTATATTATGTATGTAATTCAGTTTAGTCTCATTATTCTGCTTGTTTAGGTTTATTTTTGTAACTGTGGACAGGTGTAGTATTTATCACCACAGCAGTTTGTATTACTGTGTTAAAAAATGAATAACCTGTACTGTAGTTTTATATTTTATGTTTGTTTTATAATCATCTCATTTTATTTTTATACTGAAATCTTGTTTTTAATCCAGTGAACTAAAATGTCATTAATAATAATAAAATTAATGGAGAAACATATGAGTAGGAATAGCAAACGGCTTTATTACTGATTAGTGAAGAAGATAATGACACATTCAGAGGAAACATTTCTCATGGAGAAATGCAAATAGCAGAAAACAAACTGAGATTCTTGAGAAAGCCTGGGTGTGCAGATCAAACCATCACTTTAAAACCTGTGTGTTTTTAACAAGTTTGATTTGATGTTCACTTTTATTCTTGTGTAATTTGTGACACTGACCTGTTAGCATATTCAGTACTTTGTTAATGGTCTTATATTATTCATGTTTTAAGCTGCTGTTTTATTGTTGGTTTTTAAATGTGCTATATAAATAAAGTTGTATTGTATCGTATAAACACTGATTCTGTGGTGAGAAGACAACGTGCAGTGGCTTTTTCACCTTAACTTTGTGTGTTTTAAAGATGTTATATATGTCTCACCACAACTGAACCGCAGACGACAAACATGAGGTAAAAATCAGGAACCACTTACGTGAGGTTTCAACTGTTTTAACTAAACTCTAAAAGCAGAAAATTCAGAATTTAAACTTTTAACTACAAAAGGAAAAAGAGAGCGCTGCTTCTTTAGAATTACAGGCTTGTTTTAGGAATTACTTTCAGATGTTACGCATTCATGTGAAGGCCTTCCCAAAAATATTTCAGAGCTGCTCTCCTCTTATCATCAACCTCAGTGCAGCTTAGCGTGAGCTCCTCCAACAGCTGCTGCCTGTTCATTGTTCAGAGGACATTTTAGACCAGGCTTAACTACGCTCTAATATCAGTTTGACTGCACTGCAAAAATAAAAGACTTGGGTTAAAATTACACAAGGTTAGACTGCTGTTAACTAAGCTTGGGAAAAATCAATGGCTCGTGCACACAGGCAGCTGGCTTTGTTTGTCCGTGTGAGTGAATCTATTCTCAGAAGCTCGTATACACAAAGAAGCCAAAAAATTTCAGCTCTGCTGTATGTATTGAGACTTTACGCCACAGAAGCGTCCAACACTCTTTGCTTATCTCTATTTTTGTGTCTGCTGGGGTAAACACTGCTGAGCAGGTATTATGGCCATTTTTGTTCTTTAAAAGCCTCCATTTACCCAGAATTCTTTGTCCCACTTAACATAGTCAATGACTAAATTTAGACATGTGCCAAACTTGTAATCATTTGGTTTGCCTCAGCCACAGTCGAGGTCTGTATTGGTGAAACTGGCCCCTGGTGAAACCTGAAAGAGTGGTGAATCGCTCCCTGCCTCTCAGGGACGTTGGTTTTATACCTAATCGTGTTACTCATTAACCTTATTAGTTATGAGGTACTGCAGCTAATTTTTTAAGCACTGCAACATTTTTCCGTTCTTTTGTTGCTCTTTTCACAACTTTTTACAGCAATTTTTCTCAGTTTTCAAATAAACGCATTTGCAATTTCATTTTGCACAGTGTTTTTTTCCCCTTATCTCTCTCTTTACATAAAGCAGCTATAACACTGGTTTGGTCAATAATACCTAACGTGAAGTCTGCCACTGTTAGCTGAAGACATCGGGCAGTGTGTTATGATCAGACAGCTCATTGGAATATCTGAAGAAGATGGATGTTGGAAAGACAGTGAGAAGAGAGAGGGAAAGGACAGAAGGAAGGAAGCCTCTCAGTCTGTTGCACGTTAAAGATTGAGGCAGAGCGTATTGTATTTCATGGGGGACTAGCGCTGATGTGGAGATACGGCTGCTTTTGTTTTAATTTGTAACCCAATGCTGGAGCCGTCTGAGCTGTAAGTACTGCTAATTTGCTTCAGACTAATTCATCACGGCCACGGCTTTGGAATTCACCATGATAGGGCAATGGGGAGAGCTCACTAGTGCGCAAGTGGAAATAACACACACACATGCACACACGCATATTTTGTACATATAAATGCACAAATAGCAAAAGAAAATGGAAAACACACACATGCTCATCCTTTAAAGATCTAAAATAAATATTAAATAATTGAAGAGTGTGATGCACTCCCTTCTCTTCTTATTTCAGAACTAATAACACTTCAGCCTCTCCCCGATGGAGTTTCCTCTCCGACCACAACGACGTCAACAAGCTAGCACAAAAGAAACATGATAATAGAATATTTGTTTTGGAGTTATTGATTGAACGTTAACGTCATAGATGTTGTGAAATGTCACATGCAATTTCCATTTATTTTCATATCTGATGTCTGACCAGATAAATCATCCCAGTGAGACGTGGCAGCTTTTCCACCCTCATGATGACTCACACTAGGGGCAATTCTCAAAACTATTCTCTACCATACTTCTTTGTAATCCTGTCAGCATGTAAGCCAGCTGCATGGAGGACACTGTAGACCCGAAGAGCCGAAGACTAACCAAGGCTCGATTGTTTGATGTGGGTCATTAATACCATCCCAGGAGGGCATGTGGGGGCAGTTCCAGTTTGCAGTAGCAAAGCTAGCAGATGTGAAGCAGGTTCAGTTATGATTAGTTGTGCTGTGTTTTTGGTTTTGTTAAGTTTCATAGTGTAAAAACAGGTCAACTGGCCAGCCTCCAGATGTGAACACAGGAAACCTGAAGGAGTGAAGAAAAATATTTGTATTTAGGAGCACATCCCACATCTGTGGTCTCATTGGAATTCAGGAAACACTGCGGGAGCTACAGTAGCATGCAAACGCCTGCACGGGCTGTGTTAAAACTCCAAGATTACTTAGAAATCTATCAGTCATTCGGCCTGCTTGTCCTTGGTATGCCCACAGCTGAATCTAAAGGAGATAGAGATCAATTGTTGTCCTGCAGATGCTGCTAGTTTTGCTTGGACAAAGCTAAAGTAGATGATTCGGCTCATGGAAGTAAATCACAACGTCACCTAATACCAGCAACGCTAACAGATAATCTGCTGTGTCAAACTGCAACAAGGAGAACACGCTACTTTACACACTTTACAGTCACACACACACACACAGTTTCACATGAGATAATGAGAGTCAGCGAGGCAGAGGGCCAGATCACACTTTGTGTGTGTGTGTGTGTGTGTGTGTGTGTGTGTGTGTGTGTGTGTGTGTGTGTGTGTGTGTAATTAACCAGGCCAGTAGAGAATGCAGATGCCAGAGATGTGCAAGTGAGTTAAGGAGAAGGGAGAGGCCACCGGATGTTATCAAAGCCCTTTTCACTTCTCTTGGGCTGAAGCCGATCACAATGACTCAAACGGCCAACGTTCGCCTCTGGAACGTCTGGACCAACAAAGAGTCAACCTTCTCAAGTTTTCAGAGCAGCCAAACACTATTATCTAAAGGTGGATAATGAAAATAGCACAAATATAAGAATCTTAGAAACAGCCATTGTTTCATGGCCGCATCACCTCCCTGCTTTTACTTGGTTAGCAAAGCAAGGGCCTTCAGACGGGTAAGTTTGAATGCTGAAACATTGGCATTGACATCACCTTGCAGCTAACTGAGACACAGTCCGTATGTAGCATAGAACATGGAAATGTACTACGAGTGTTTCCTATTTACAGAAAGAGCCCAGAATAGAAGGTGAGGGTTTTCAGATAATGATGCGTGTAAATGTGCTGGTATGAACAGTGTCTGTAAAGGAAAACGAAAAAAGAAGAGAACTCAGAGACGAGCCATTGTTTCATGAAAGCAGCACGATCAAATGAAGATCAGGACATCCACACGGATGTCGGTGTATCGAGTGCAAAAACTCCTCGCCGTCTTTCTTCTTTCTTTCCCGTCACCTAAACTATCCACGCAGCCCTCCATCTATCAGTGGGATGTCAGGCCTCCGCGGCAGAGCTCCATCTTGGTTGAGAGCGCTGCCTTAAGCCCCATCAGCCGGAGGAGAGTCTTTGAGCTGCAGTCTAAGCCCCTCGCCCGGACCCTGGTCCCTTCATGAATATTAACCAGCCCCGAGCCCGGCTTTAATCTGCCTGATTCCCGCACTGCTGCCGCCGCGACGATAGCGAATCTAATTATTTGGTCTGATATTAACCCCCCACCCCCCCGCGCACACCATTCCCACCCCCAATACTGTGTCTCCACTACAGCTTCTGTAACATTCATGTGTGTCAGTGCAAGCACACACCGACTGAGCTCTCCAACCACTTTTTTTTTCTGCCAAAGTCATTGCACATATAACATCCATTCACACACCTCTCTCTCTCTCTCACCCCCCCTCCCCCTCCCCCGCCCGCCACCTCCAGCGCAGCCTGCGACGCCCTCTTCTTATCAGGTCCAAAAACGCCCTCCTCCTATGCTGATAAAACTTGAATGCAAATGATGCTGGGCTGATTTCATTTCTTCATTTTCTTCCTCCACTCCCTCATTCAGTATCAGAATGGCTCCTAGCTCAACCTCTCTCTCTCTCTCTCTCTGCAGACCCAAACACCCCCGACAATGATGATGATGACGATCATCATCATCATCATGGTAACAGCAACTTTCCCAGAACTATCCCCAACACCTGACCCCATGTCACATCGCCTCGTGGTCTATGTGGATGTCAATTAAAGCAGAAGAAAAAGACTAAGAGCCGCCCTCATCTCAGCACCTCCACCAGCAGCCTGTAGATGAGCAGATTAAGATTTCTCTGCGCAGCTGTCAACTGCCACAGTTTTACTGTTACCACTGGGGAATAAGTATGTTTGTATATGCAAATAACTTCTGGTACATCAAGCACATCTATGTCTCAATGCTGGATACTGTTTCACGTCGTCTAATATAGTTTACATTATTGTAAAACAGACGAAACGTGACCGCGGGATGGTTATTAAATGTAAAACAAGTCAATAATGATAGACACAGATCCGTGTTCTTAACAGAACCCAGATTACCCACACTAAAACGGCTTCTTTAGATAAAAACTTTAAAAAAGACGGGAAATGTCTTTGTTTTATTGAGTGTGGAAAACAAAACATAACAAAAAATGGACCTTTTGTAGTATTTATGACAGTCTGTAAATGAGGAAGAGAGAAAATTCATGATTCCAGGCCAGGAAACATGCACCAATTTTCTTGCTGTACTTAATGCAAACAGAACAAAGTTTTCTAATAGTTTCAACTCAGGAAAAGAAAACCTGAGTTTAGAGATGGAAGTGATGCTTGAGTCACACTAAGGTAAAAAAGGGACAAGAACAAAAGACTTGTAACTGCCCGGTGCATGGACTTTTTCCACTTACAGCGACTCGATCGCAAGTCGTCGCGACAACCAACTGGTCGCCCAGAGTCAAGTCAAGTGGCTTTTTTGTCATTTCAACCATGTGCAGTGGTACAGTACACAGTGAAATATGAGAACGTTCCTCCAAGACCCTGGTGCTACAAATGACATATAACAGACAATCAACACAGGACTACAGAAAGTGCAAGTGTGCAAAAACTGCACAAAATGCAAAAAAACTAAACAACACAAAGACAGAGCAGAACGATACAGACACAACAGTGCAATAGAAAAGTGCAACAAGGACAGTGGGTTGTGCAAAAGACTGAGCATTGTGCAAAAAGTAACTTGATGTATATGAAGGTTTGTGCGTGTGTGTGTGTGTGTGTGTGTATGTGTATGAGATTGTGCAGGTAAGTGCTATATAACAGGGTTATACTACCATTATAATGCACTGATCACCCAGTGGTGGGAAACCTGTCCCAGGGCAATCACAGGACGACTCAGACTAACCCCAAACACTCAGACCGACTGTAAGATTCATATAAACACACTGTTTCACTTCTACGGGGTTCTGGCTGTGCTCATAATGTAAGTAGCTAATGGGAATTTCTGTTGAATGTAGATAGCAACAGATCTGCTACCTGATAGCATTAGATTTGTATTTTCACCAATTTATACATTCATTACTGGATTTTTGGTGCATGTAGTTACCAGCTTGACTTCATTCAACTGCAAACTGATAGCAGAGTCCATATTACTGCTGTTTTACCACCGTCTGGACACACCAAACTCACCACCTTCAAAGCAACACACCAAAGGCAACAGGACTGCAAGTTTATTCCACATGGTTCCAATAAATTTGTTATGTTTTTCCCTTGTGCAACTTTGGTTTTTGACATAGAAAGTATGTCAAACAGCTATGTTATATAGAAATTAGTAATAGCAGTTATTTTATGGAAACCAGTGCTGTGAAATACACTTCCTGTTGTATTTATTTGCCCCTTAAAGCCAATCAGAAGAACCTGGCTAAAGGAGAGGGTGGCATTAAAGGGGGAGGAGCTAAAACAGCTTGTTTAACAAACAGAATGAACTGAGCGGTTACAAAAAGCTCCACTGAAGTGTGAATCATGCAAAAGTCCTATAACAGAGCTCAAGAATAAAGGACATGGGCCTGGGAATGAGCAGAAATGATCCTGTGTAATCGTCGGCACTAGGCTTCTCACATGTGCACAATAACTCCTTTTCAGGCCCTAGATATCACTGTAAAGTATGAATTTCTTTGGGTTTTGGACTGTTGAAGTGTAATGGGCATATTAGAGGCCTTTGAGCAGATCACAACATACTCAAAAAAAGCTGCAAAATCCTCTCCTACATTAAATGCTTCAAACAGTTTGTGGGAATTTAATAAGCTGCTCTGCTCCTTTCCTGACCTTTTCAACCATGGCCGTTCATTCACTCCCCTCACAGAATCATTCATTCAATCATCCCAATTCACTCTCTTCCTCCCTTCTCCACTTTCACTGTCTCTCCTGCACCGCCTCCTTCCTTTTATGCACCTCTTTCTTTCTTAATCTCCGATTCTTTTTCCTCTCCTCTCCTCTCTCATTCCTACACTTCCGTCCGTCCGTCCATCTGCCTGCCCCTCCTTCCACCGTCCTATCTCTCCCTCTTTTCTCAGTCCGTCTCTCGTTCTATCTCTCGGCCACAGGAAATAGTTTCTTTTGCAATCCAGAGAGTTGGAGGGGTGTACTCACTGTCCCAAACAAAGAGGTCACTGTGTGAATCCTCCAAAAATACAAAGAAGAAAAGGAAGGCAGATAAAATCAGAAACCTACTCTCATCCGCCTCTCGCATACAAACACACATGCACACACTTTACCTCCGCTGTACTCGAGCAAAGCATTTCCCTAACATTCAACAGAGACACAAGATACTTTTTTCTTTTTAATGCTGTGTATTCTGCACACACAGGATAAATGCTGTCAGTACAGTATACAGCCAAGGCTAGGTGGCAGCTAGTGAAAGCCTACACAGCCGCATGTATCGCCGCACACCTCAGAGAAGAAAAGGAATGAGGAAAAAATAGAGGGAGTCTGGTTTGATGAGCTGCATGCAAATGACATGTAAAAATATAAAACTGCGATACTTAAAACGGGGGCTGAGATAAGAGATTTGAAAATGAGGCACTCTTGGAAAGCGGGCTCCTGAACTGCAGGAGATGAGGCTCAGAGATAGACAGGATAGAGGTTTTCCCTCTCCTCTTCTCTCCTCTCCTACGCCACCACCACCTCCTCCTCCTCCTTTTTCCATCCTCCTCCACCCTGCAAAAGCCGGTGCAGATGACAGCGAGATGCAGATACCAGCCAGTCACTGCCACTGAGTGATGAACACATCCTCCCTCCTTCTTGTTTAACCCTCGTCTTCCACGGTTTTCTCACCTCTCTTCCACTTCTCTCATATTTCTCTTTGTTCCTAATGTTTTGTTTCCCTCCTTTCTGTTCGGCCATCCTTTGTTCCTTCTCTCTGGGCCAACTCTATCAGTATCGGTCCATTTTATCTTTTTTGAGGGAGTTTTTTCCTCTCTCCTGGGGTGATAGACTCTTCTGTCAGAGCCAGACTGACAATCAGACAGCTACTGTCACGATGTGGGGAAATCATATGACAGGTGAGGGTAAATGTAGCCAATACTGAGCACGCTGATTCAGTCAGATGGATGCTGGTTCCCCTTAATGCCATGATGGTCAACATTTTCAGCCATAACGTCTATCACTCAAGGGTTTTACCCCCCCTTAAAAGCTCTAGTTGTTGACATATTTAAAGCTACAGTATAATGTCAGCTCAGTCAGGACCACTGTAGTCAGAAGAGCAGGAATTTATATCTAGAGTTGTGAAACCTTCTCATCCTTTCACACATTATTCACAACAGATGACAATAATTAAGATGCAGCATTAAAAGGAGGAGGTGGGAGGTGGGTTGCAGAGTGGCTTGCAGCAACTTAAATAAAAATATGATAGTATATGATATATGAGAATTGGCAATTGGATGTGTAGAAGAATATCAACTGATCTGCAGGAATTACAGCTGAGCTTAACTTTGTCGCCTGGCTGAACTGATGCTATGCTCGACTTAGAGCATGCTTAGCCATTTGTGCTGCGATGCATTTTCGAGTGGAAGGATTATTTCTAGAGGGACTCAGTCAGGCGTGACAGAATCAATTAGAGAATAGGGAATATCTAGGCAACCACACTGATCTCAAGCAGGGATTAGCACTACCTTTGAGAAGGCAACGATACGTGTGTTGTTAACTTTGTTGTGTTTTCCGTTTGACGTGCAGTTACTACTTGCAGTCCTTACCAAAATGAAATTAGCTGAATACAAAGCTAAGCAAGAGCCAGTTTAACTTGTGATAGAAGGTATGACAGCCTGAAAGTAGCAGCTACCGCTAGCTAAAAGTTTTTTTGGGTCGATAAGGTCTGCCAGTGATATTCGATATTTGAAATGGTTGTTTGTGGGAAAGCTAACATAACGTGGACAAAGCCAGCAGCAAAGGGTCACCATGCCAGCAGCTTTTCTTTGTATGATTGCAATAGCTTTTGATTACACTGGCCAAGATACCAGTCAGAGGTCCCATGGCAACCTATCAGAGGTGTGGACTCGAGTCACATGACTTGGACTCGAGTCAGACTCGAGTCATTAATTTTATGACTTTAGACTTGACTTGAAAAAATGTTCTAAGACTGTGACTTGACTTGGACTTTTACACCAATGACCTGGGACTTGAATTGGACTTGAAAAGACTTGATATTTTACCCCAAATATAAAATTTAACATGCATATTATATAGAGATTGAAAATGTGACGTCATTCAGGGGTAAACCGCAAAGGATTCTGGGAACTCGTGGCAAGAGGTACTAGCGCACGCAGGCTTTCAATTGAAATCAGTCACACAGCGATAAAAAGAAACACAAAAATGTCAAGAAGCTGTTGTATTATTAACTGCAATAGCCGGTCGCATGACAGCCACGGGAAGCCGACGGGTAAAGAGATCGGTTGTTATCGGATTACGTCGTTGAAGAGAAATTGTTCGAGCCATGTTTCCGAAGTAACAAAGAGGCGACGGATGGCCTGGATTGCAGCCATTCAAAGACCAAATATAACGTCCCAGAACCCTCCAGCTCACAGGTTAGTCTGCTCCAAGCATTTACACGAAGGTCAGTCTGCTGTTGTAGTTAATACGTCATTTTCATAACATAATTGGTGATATAGGTTACAAGCAAGTCTGGCGCTGAACAGAAATTGTCGCTCCTTTGTTTATTGTGCATAAATAGTGAATTGTCCTGACACAATATTGCGTTTCGCTTCTGTTATTATGGTACATTGACAAAAACATATACTTTTATTCACAGGGTAAAACAGTTGTTTTGTATCACTAATTGCCCAGTACGATTACAGCATACAGTATTATTGTCACTGCTACATTTCTGTGATGCTACCAGAAATTATTTCCACTACTAATTAATTACCGTTGAGCTCAAAAGTCCTATTAATAAACGGTTAACGAATGTGTATTTATGAAGACGATTTGTGAGACCGGTAAACTTATGATACGTACGATGATCTTTCGTTCTACACGGTGCATTTCAAGGTCCTGCACCCATCCGTCGGTAAACTGTACCTGGGCTTGTTGCAGTGACCTGAAGTTACTAAACCGCTTACCAAATGGTCGGGGAAAACACATCCAGCCATTTAAGCTTGTGTGACCAGCTGCTGCTGTTGTTGGTTCATTAAACCGCAAAGAGAGTGCAGTGCAATACTTTAAAATCCAACAAAACAACACCAAGGTGATGCGATTCGGCCATGACCACTACTGGCGATCTTTGGGCTCTGCCATTGTGGAATCCGCCCACACCTCCTTCAACGGTGTCCTTGAACTGGAGTTGGAGGATGAAGGAGAAATAAATGAAATGGTAACCATGCACTTTTAGCAATGTAAACAAGGGTTTTGCCAAATGATATTCAAACACACACTTTCCATCCATGATATTGCTCAGCTAGCTACTACAAGCCACGAGCCAACAAAGATAAGCATGGCTTCATATCACATTTGACTTCATTTTTGTGTATGCCTCAGGGTGCGGGATGAGTTATCGCAAATATTTAAACATTTTACTGCAAGATAGCACAGGGATTCGATATATGAATACTTTAAAATGCAGGTAAAGGGAGACGTTTAAAAAACATTTTTTTTCCTGTGTCTTTAATGCTAAATATTATTGTTGTTGCACTCTGCTTCTGTTTTAGGAACGCCACTTATGTCTCACGTTCTTCTGGGGGGCATCACAGAAGGTGTCTCAACACTCACCGTAATCATCGATTTGTCATCTTCTGAAGGAGCACCATTTTAATTAACATTCTAATTTGATGGGCGGAGGAGAGAAAGAAACACAGAGGCTGAGAAACACTGTTGATGAGTCCAGATAAACTGCAAAAGATCAGAATCAGGATGTAAACAAACCGATTCAGAGTCAACACACATACACAAAAAAAGAAAAAGGAAAAACGAGGAGAAAACTGCTTGAGAGAGAGTAAGGAGGAGACGGTGATCACCTTCACTCGTCCTTCTCGGGGAGTGAGGGAAAGAGGAAGTGGAGAGTAGATGAGGTAGAGGGGAAGAGAGATAGAGAGTGAGAAGAGACTACCCAAAAAGTGTTTGAAAAGCCGTGGGTGGCGCGCCTTATCGCCCCAGTTCTCCTGGAGAGATTATTGGGGGATTAGTGCGAACGCTTGTTTCTAAAACATGATGAAAAGACGTTCGGCGCGTGATAACGCTTTGAACTCCCCTACTCTACTCCTTCTAGGATCGTGCCTTGGGGCTGCCTTTCCACGAAAGACAAGATTGGGGTGGGGTGAGCTGTTGGGTGCTGTTGAAGGGGGGGGAACAATAGGAACGATGTAAGCGGAGTTTTTCCTGTGGTGCAGACTTCTTCTAGGACATCTGTCCTTTTGGAAGATGCAACAGATGCAGCAAATTCTGCTCTCTCTTTAGCATCATCACTTCATCCTTCATTTGAGCTAAAATTTCACAACTTCTATCCAATCGCACGCAACCGCACTATCAGTTAATTAAAGCAGGATCCAATCAGAAGAAGCGGAGATATAATATCAGATCTGTTATGTGCGATCCAATCAGAAAAGCAGCAGTGGTGTGCTCGCTCCTGGGTTGCCATGGGAGGCTCGCCGAGGAGGACCTGGTTGTTCACTCAACCAAAAACTGTGAGGAATCAGCAGCCAGCTGATCAGTTGATCAGTAAACATTATTATACCCTGTTCTAAAGTCCAACAGCCATATCAGCCAGAATATATTTAAATAGATAAATGGTTTTACGCCTCTTTCTCAAGAGATGCAAATGGCAGAATTTCCATATGACACAGGCCAGTTAACACGCTGCTAATCTAATGAAGGAGATCTGTTGGAGGGAGAACGAGAACTGGATCTCATCTGCCTCTCTCCCTCGCTCTCTCTGCCCCACCCTGATTTCTCAGAACTCACACCCATGCATAAAACAACACACAGCTAAGGAACCATCAAAGGCGCAGTTCGACAAGGAAAAATATCTCTGATGTTTCTGTACGTGTTTCTGCACATCCAAACACAGTGTTGTTGAGTCACTGGGTAGACCTGGTATTGAAATCTTGGCTTATGGGCCCAAGTTAGTTGAGGGAGGTTAATTGAGAAAGAGTGAAGAAGGCCAATACTGCAAGGAGTGGGGCTGAGAATGGGCCGTGCCAATCTTACCAAGAAATGAAGTGAAAGCATGTCCAAATGCCAGTACAGTGCAGTGGGGAGGGTTGTGTCAGGAAACGCCTCGATATCTGAGCCAAACGAAAGGCAGATCAGCCAAAAGAAGAAGAAAGAGTACCTTCCTCAGGTCTGATTCAATAAGGTGTTGCACCAGAGCAAACTGGGTTTGAAAATGTCAGTATTTACAACGAGAGCGTGGTGAGCAGACTCAGTTGCAATATGAGTTTCTTTCTCACACACAAAATATGAGGAAAAGTATATTTAGTCTTACAAACTGACTTACTAATGTTTGCGACACACAACTTCCATGAACTGCGCTGAAAAAAAGAAAGCATGTCCTATTTTTTAGTTATTTATTTTTGTATTTGATACTGAAACAAACTGACTGCCCCTGCGTTTAGGAAACAGCACGACATTTGTAAATTGCCCTGAAGAGGGGAACTCACACACGTCATTTTGATCCGTTTATTTAATCCGGAAGAATGAAAAGTGAAAGTTTTACTTTTGTTTGGTATTTTATCGTAAAAATATTATTTTATTCTTATACAGAAACCACCAGGACGCATTAGAGGATGGAGGAATTGTGGAAAACTTTGGTCCCTTTCTATTATCTGGGAATAAATTCCACCAAAAGTCAAAGGTAAGAATAAGACAACACAATATTAAACAGTTTTCACATTTTCTGTTAATCACTTTTTTTTGGGGGGGGGGCAGTTAGTTAGAAGTTCAAACAATATCCAATAAACCTGTGACACATCCAATGTGATCTCCGTTATTGATGAAGCGTCCTTGTTTGTTTTGTAACAAAAATACTTCATCTATAGCAACAGCGATGATAACGTGACGATTACTTGAAGCTAATGAGGAAATACTTCAAAAGCTGACGTTTGAGATGATTTGGAGGTGGATTAGCGCACATGACACAGGGAACTAGTTTATCTTGGAAGGAAGCTTTAACATCAAACACTGAAGTTATGTGAGTGGTATACAGTGCAACCCACATAACCTTTATGAGGGAACGCACCATTTAAAGAACAATATTTGTCTTTCAAAACTGACATTTTGCTCTCAAAATACTCAAAATATCTCAAAACACTGATATATATCCTGCTAGAGATTCCAAATTTTTTAAAATAGATTTGACAGAGACATCCTAACAACTAAGAGGCTGTAGGCTAACCCAGATTCATTATTAGTTAGTATGCACTTTCAGACCCAAACTCACATCTAAAACCCTGATGTTGGCCAGCAGATCAGAGTGAAAAGATACATTTAAATGATAAAAGCCATGAAAACTGTGCATTTTTTTAATTCATAAATTCAAATAAAAGCTATGTGAAATGAGTTTATCATTAGCATTGAAAGTGTTTTAGGCTCACACTTTGGCAGAGCAGAAGAAGATGAGCAGATTTCTCCTCTCCAACAGACTAAGGAGGATAGCCCTGACCCCTGCTGACCCAGGAGGGAGGGAGGCGGGGAAGGATTGAGGGTTGGATAGAGGGCGGGGGTGGAGGGGGGAATGGAGTGACAGGGGGAGAAACACAGGAGGAATGTGAGATTACGGCCACTATCTCCAGCAGATACCGAAGGTCCGTCTCCTCACTCCTTTAGTCCGCAGATAGGAAGGGGGGAGAGGGGAGGAGTGGGGACAGAAAATGAGGAAGAAGAGGGAGAAAATGAGTTTTTAAGAGTCAGGACGAGATGCTTTCCATATGAATGCCAAGACCTCAGAAGAACAGAAAAAGACTATACAGTTTAGAGGAGGAATAGGACAGTATGGGCAGCGGAAGGGGAGGGGAGGAACAAAAGGTGATGGGTGAGCGTGTATGTGTGTGTGTGAGAGAGTGTTAGAGCGCGCACACACACACACAAACATCTATCTGTACACTCAGAACCACACTGATAATAAACGAAATCTTAGAAATGAGAGCCTATCAAGCGGGAATCAATCACTGGGGTTTGTTGTCCAGGAGGATGGCGCCATGTGGAGATAAAAGACAGGCGGACGTCTGGGGAGGGCAGGGAGGAGAAGAGGGGAGAGGATGGAAGAGGATAGGACTCTGATGGAGAAAGGCCAGGATGTGTGGTATAAACTCCATCTAAATTTGAACGGGAGTCTTTTTGTGGACTGATGAGAAACTGGTTTGGATGCAGATGCGCCCAAAATGGGCTAACCTGACGCCTTTAAAGGCTGAGAAAAAACTGAAGATCAAGCCACAAAAATCAATCAATCAGTACAAGAATTTTGGGCAGGGAATGGCTGTGTGCGAACAACCCCGTGTGTGTGTGAGGCTTAGTGTTCGTATAAGAGTGCGTTCCATGCCAGGAAGCCTCTCCCAGCATCAGTATCATATGATTAAGATGGACTTGCGCATGATGCACAAACCCATCCTCTGATAGGGCTCCATCCGGTCCCACACACTGTTCCCAAGGAACACACACACATATAAATACATTGCACACATGGCTGTTTTCATTTCCAACCACTGTCTCACACATGATAAGATTTGTACTCATTGTCTGCAACCATCTGACCTCTGACCTGACCAGTGGAAATCCCTTCAGTCAGGTTTCTCTTTAGTGTTTCACTTCACCCTGGTTTGCCCTCAGCTCTGTGTTACAGTGCAGAGGTGGTATAGATCAGCATGCTGAAACTCTAACTTTAAACTTTAAATCCAATAATCACTTAGGCTTAGATGGTTTCAGAGTTCTATAACAACATATTGCAACCAAAAGGCAAATTATTTCTATTAATTTAAAAGAAAATTAGATTTGAGCTTTGGCTGAGAAATAATGTTTATTTATTTGGACAGCTCAACTTTTAAAAAGAAAGATTTATTACAGCAGCTGAATACAGTTTGATGCCCAAGCTGGTGGTGGTTGCAGTTTAAATAAGCCGCCAAAGTGGGAAGCTGTGAACACGACATGAGGAAAGGGAAGCCTGACTGATGTAGCTTGCAGGCTTGGCTCCATTATTAACATTGGTACACTGCAGAAAACAGACAACTGGAATAATGAGCCTATAAAACATCAACTCTGCTGCATGACATCAGCAAAAGTGGCACTGAAAGAGAATAAGGCTAGGCTGCTTGCTGCCACCTCAGATGTCCCGGGACCAGCAACACAATCACAAACTAGTTGACTAAGACCGCTTTCACTTAGGTTAACTATATGAGGACAGCCCACATTAATCGTAGTGTTACTGTAGCCACAATAAAGAGCCTTCAGGAACCCTGAGAAGCTCAGGACTGGACGAGGACTTTTTTCATTTATCTCACTGGACAAAAATCCTTTACATTAACCTAGTAGCTGACAGCGTATGAGGTCTTCACACTACTGGATAAAATACTCCAATACTGGACCTGCTCCTGCTTAACCTGCCTGATGATCTCCTACTTCAGTGTCCAACGATGCTAAAAACAAAGCTCCATGTAATAAACTAGATGGTAGGCTGTGGTAGCAACCATCTGAGAAATTCAACCTGCTTAATGTGAGTTCTCACATCAACTTGAAAGTTGCTTTAGAGCCACAAAAATTCAATATTCATTATTTTAGCAGGAAAACATAGTCTGGTAGATTTATTGTATCCAAATCCAAACATAACAAAGTCATAAAGAATATCACGTCTAGCGTTTAAACTTTTAAATGATCAATCCTCTGTTGGTCTCTGAGCCGTCCATGCTACACAAAGTTTACTCGTGCTTTCATGTTGCAGAGACGGCGGTTAAGCCAACACTTTGCTAAGCAGTGCAAACGCAGTAAAATACACAGGAATCGTTACCATAGACATAATTCTATATTTAAATCTTAAACAGCTCCATGCTGGAAATTCAGCACAGTGCCAGAGAACTTTAACCACACTGGACGAGCTCTTACCTCGGTCTCCTGCTCATCGGTGCTGCTCTGTGATTGGACGATTCCTGGGTAGGGGCCCCATACTGTGTCTGGAGAGAGGTCTCTTACTGTCACCACACTGCTGTCGCCACCTTCATCACTTAGCTCCAGGTCATCTGGGAAGCAGGTGGGAAACAGAGGAGGAAATAACATTAAATAAGCCCAGAGTGGTTTAAATATTCATGTGCCGAAGAGATCATGAAGAGGTCTCTTCATCGGGAGCATGATGTAAAAACCTTGAACTCACCATTCATCAGAAAAGCTTTGAGGGTCAGTGCCACAGTGCAGGGCGTATGGGTGGCTCAAAAGACAAAAAACTCAATCAGCATGTGGCTTGAACTTGACCTGAACCCTCAGAGGAGCTCAGCCCAAACAGAAAATACTGTCAGCAGCTCAACAGCAGGGGGAGTTTGATACAAGCACAGTGCTTTCTGTCCTGGCCGGTTCAAACAGGGGAAACTTCTTGTGCACTTCCTCAAAGTGAAAAGATAAGTGCAGAAGGATGGCAGTGACAGCTGTGGTCTGAGCCCGCTGCAGCCCAGATAGAGGCAGATAGCCGGCAGGCACGGAGGACTGAACCATCTATTTAAAAACTTAGAGACAGCTCGGACTGTGAGAGTCTCTCGTTTAGAGGAGTCTCTGAACATCTGAGGATAAATGAACGAGACTGCAAGTGAGTGTTGTAACGGGAACTCTGACTAGATGGGATTAACAGCAGCAGTTACACAAGCAGCCCTGCGGTCTGCTTATTGAGGAGTTCTCTTGTTATAACCGTCCACCTACTTCTCTGATCAAAATACATACAAAATCTGCTTGCCCTCCTCTCCAGCTCCCCCTCAGCTCAACCAAGAGCTGTTTCGGGGGG
>NW_024582590.1:926083-946345 GCF_018398535.1 Haplochromis burtoni | reverse complement strand
GGGGGGGTCGGTCTAAAGTGGCGGGCCTGATAAGAGTGTTTGTCTAACACTCTCCATGTCAAAACACTCATCTATCTTCTCTGTATCTATCCCCACCAGAGAACAACGGACAGACGCTGATAAAATGGCTTTCCCACAGCCAGTTGGGGGTGGGTGAGCGGGTGAAGGAGGTGATGTTGGTGGGTTTGGGGTTATGGAGGGGGAGGAAAAAAAGCAGGAAGAAGTGCGGTTTGGAGAAAGAAAAAAAAGTAGACGTTAATTCAATGAAATGAGTCCTTACAAGCCAAGGAGCGGTTGGAGATATTGTTTTTGCTGTCAAAGAGAGTTTTGTGGCAAAGGCGCACAGGAAGTGGTGTTTTTCTCTTAACTCAGAGCTCAGAGTTGCAATTAGACTGAGCGCAGTATGACGAATAACACACAGGTGCTATACTGAGAACATTCAATAGTAACTGATGGTATCAGTTTTATCAACCTCAGGTTGTGCACTCAGAAAACACACCACAACCAGCCGTGCTTTCTCGTTCTTCTGCCCCTGTGAACAGAAGAGTGTGATACTGATGCCTGATGCCAGACGCAACAGGAGCTGGCCCGACCTGCTGTGCTCGGGTCAGGTTGGGCTGAATTTTTTATTGTGTGACTCGGGTTCTTTTTTTAATCTCTTAACATCCACCAGGTTACCAGTGACCTGCTTAGGTTCAGATTCAGGGTCACACCTACCCCTTTATATAGAATTTGTTCATATTTTGGCATCCAGACAACATTCTGGAAAAAAAACGCATATTCAACATGTGACTAAACTGCAGCTTAACTCTAGTTCTAACTGATTCACTGCGAGTTAAATAGTGCTTAAAATTTGGGCTACATGCACCAAACCCTGGTTCGGGGCATTGTTGGAGGCAGAGTGGGTCAACGTCAGGAGGGGACTTTCACAAATATCCCGTAGTGCCGCTGCAGATCAAATTTAAGGACAAAATGGTTAAACAACTAAAGGCTGCAGTTAGCCGACGCCTAACAATCTGTCCCTTAATTCTGGGGACAGATTGGCCGAGGTTTAATAACCTTTAGAGCAGTGCGTAGGGATGTGCTCACGACCTTTAGCGGCGTGTGGTGCCTGCGCTGCACGCGATGACGCAGGGTTGTTTGATGCTGTCTCTGGGGACAAGGAGAGGGCAGGGACTTCTTGTAAGCCCCTTCTGGCTCCAGTGGTTCACTCCACAGGAGACCCCACTAGAGCGGGATGACACCCTAGGAAGAGGGTCGACCCAGTTGTTGATGCCTGAAAGCCGCCAGGAAATTATTTTCCAGGCGGCTCATTACAGCCCCATGGTAGGGCTTGTGGGACACGAAAACCTCTGGATTGATTCATGGCCCGATTTTATGGAGTGTCAGCTGGTTAACCAGTCGCTGATTCCAAAAAATCTTTTGCACCTGTTACTATTAATGAAGGTCACGTTTGAGCGCATTGGCATGGACCTCATTGGGCCACTTGGATTGAGTACACTTGGATTGTATTAGTTCTGGTGGATAATGTAACACAATATCCCGAAGCAATGCCGCTGCATATCATTTCTGCAAAGAGTGTGGCGTAGGCAGTATTTCTGGTCATCTCCTAAGTTGACATCCCAAAAGAAATACTGACTGACCAGGCCACATAGTTTATGTCTCACACACTAAAAAGAGCTGTACAAATTACTGGGCATTAACTCTGTTTGGACCATCGTCTACCATCCTCAGACTGACAGGCTGGTGGAAGTTCAGAAGTTCATTCATGAGGATGAACTCAACTGGGATCGCTGGTTAGACCCTCTGTTGTTTGCAGTGTGGGAGGTGCCCCAGGCCACTTTCCAGCACCTCAGTTGTTGCGTCCACAACCTGCAAATGTTGCTGCCTACTTGGATGATATTATCATTGACACTAACACTTGCAGGTGGCCGTGGTCCTGGAGTCCCTGAGGTAGGCTGGGCTCATGACCAACCCAAAGAAGTGTGCAGTTGGACAGAGGAAGGTACAATATTTGGGGTACCACTTGGGAGGTAGGCAGGTGCACCCACAGGTTGGGAAAACAACAGCCATCATTTCTTTCCCACACCCCAATACAAAAAGGGAAGTGGTGGGTGTGGCTGATTACTACCGCTGGTTTGTGCCTGGTTTTGCAGAGCTGACCAGCGCCTTGAGTGATCTCAGCTGAAAGGGTTCCCCAGATCGGGTCCAGTGGACAGAACAGTGCCAGGTGACGTGAAGTAGGATCTCTGTGGGGAGCTGCTGCACCACACCTAACTTTTCCCTCCATTTTATCCTGCAGACGGATGCCTCGAACAAAGGGCTTGGGGCGGTTTTGTCCCAGCAGTTAAGGGGGCTGACCGCCCTGTTGTGTAAATCAGCCGGAAGCTGTCAGAGAGACCAGATACAGCACGGTGGAGAAGGAGTGTCTGGCCATCAATTCGGCGGTTGACTCTCTTCGCTATTACCTCTTGGGCTTGGCAGCATGGCTCTCCAGCCTCAGGTGGGTGGTGGAGGTATGTGGCAGAGGTGTGGTCTGCAGGTCCACTGCAGAGGAGGGGTGGTGCAGTGGGCTTGAGGGGGAAGCTGGCATTGCAGCTGGGAGCAATTCAGTAATTACACTCTTCTATTTCAGTGATGCTGAGACCTGGAGGAAGGGAGGACAGGTGGAGACAGCTGGAAAGCTGTCAGGACGATGGACTTAGTGACTGAGAAAAGCACATTTAAATAAAAACACTGTCACAAGCACGCTGGGTGTCTCGAGTCTTTACTGGGGTCACGCACATAGAGTCTGAAGCTACAAAGTATAGCTGGTCTGGACTTGAGACACAAGACAGGTGTCAGATTCTCTTTGGACATGAGATTTCCCGTTTTGAAATCTGATGCTGAGCCAAAAATGAGTCCTCAGTCTGTCCTCCTGGCAGCAGAGTCTGAAGTCCAGTAATCTCCTATCACCCAGTGGGGCCTCAGTTTGGTCACTTTGACCTCTTCCTTATCTCACCACTCCATCAATGTCCAGCCACTCTTTGAGCCATTGGCCAATCCCAACCACATGGAACGCTTATCAGGCTGACCAGCTCTGCTGACCCTAATTGTGAAACGTCATGAGCATTTGACCTTAGTAAGCCAATGCAGATATTAACTTATAAACAAGGCCAACACAAGCATCACGTTGTCAGGTATTCAGCCTCAACATGTTCCAACATTTCCTTTCATGTTAGCTTTTGATGTTGTGACGGGGTCGAGGTTAAACTAACTGTCTAAATGGTTTATAGGATCTGCATGATTGATGTGCAGAGATAAATCAAATACACTGCCTCACAAGTAGCAGACAAAAAAGGGCAAAAAGTCCCAATAAATATGACACTTTTTGTTTACGCTTTGGCTTACTGTGAAGTCACGTTGATTACACAATTAGGGGACCCCGCTGCCATGTTCATTGTTAAATT
This sequence comes from Haplochromis burtoni, assembly GCF_018398535.1. NCBI lineage: Eukaryota > Metazoa > Chordata > Actinopteri > Cichliformes > Cichlidae > Haplochromis > Haplochromis burtoni. The sequence goes on along the minus strand of NW_024582590.1, from coordinate 942,896 downwards.
ATGTGATTCTGCCTGCCACCGGGTGCATGCTCTTCAAAGAAAATGAAAGCTCAGTTACACAACCAAAAGAGGAAGAGGGTGAGACTTTAGTTTTCTGCAGCAGCTGTCAGTAGGTACCCCCGGGTAACTGAAAGAGTGGATGGTGGAGAAAATGGAGAAACTGTGGAAACTCCACCCAACAAAAGAAAAGGACCATTGTTTTAAAGATCTAAAGGAGTGAGAGCTGGGGTCTACTGAGCCAACAGCAAGCTAGCCAACTGTTGTTCTGTTTGCTATCAAACATTAAGATCAATGATATAATGACATGATCAGAAATGGTGGACAAAGGTGAGGCTTACATAAGATAAAAAGGAAAAAAAAGAACTTACTCCTCTCACAAAAAGTGCAGTATGGCCAAGTAGGAAAAAGGGAGGCAGAACTCAAAATGCCAAGCTCACCAAACCTGCAGAGCTTATCGCCAAATGGAGGTTAATATAATGGACTGGGAGTTTGTTCACAGGAAGGATAGCTCGCTGGTCAGTCAGTAAAAAGTGTTATTTATTCAATTCTTGGAAAATGTGGGTGTGTACCCTTATATGTGCATGGACATGCTTTTATGTGCATGGACGTGCATGGACGTGTATGGACATGCTTTTATGTGCATGGACATGCATGAGCCCATGCTACTGCCAAAAATAAACCTCAGTTCTATATGAAATAGTGGAAAGAAATCTGTGTTTGGCCTTTTTTAAATAAGAGTGAGGGTGTATTGATTGTGGCTGGCGTAAATCTTTGACTTTGCATAGTTCTCATGTTTGTTACATTATCATCTAACCTCACAGCATTTTGCTGTTTAATGGCAGCAAAAGGTGCAAAAGGCTTGTTGGTCCATTACTGGCACATGCTAGTTGTAGTAGCACATTAAATCTTACCAGGCAGTGGTAATTACAGCTTTTTAAAATTGATGTAAAAGATTTCCTTCTAAGAAATCTTCACACTGGGTATCTTTCACAGGTAAAAGCCTCGATTCTGTGTTTTTACCAATATACAAGTTTACATTAATGGAAACCAAGTGAATGTAACTTGTTAAATATAGTTAGCATCAGTGATGATTCTGTTTAAAAAAACACTGCCTTTTCATTTGAGAGAAAGTCCTATCGGTTCACTCCACTAATGAGTGCTTCTCACTAATCCCAACAGGTTAGCTGTCTTCACTGGGGTAACATGAGGCCTCCTACAATCCTAATCCCTGTTAATTACACTTCCTGCCCACCACAGACCTGCATAATAACCCACCGCTCCTTATCAATATGGCGGCATTCGCTGCTATTACACTTTCTGCTCCACATGATACTACCCCACATTGTAGTCCACACACACACACACACACACACACACACACACACACACACACACACACACACACACACACACACACACACTTATTTTGTTGGATGACCCATTCCAAAAAAACACAGGCCTGGAAGGGCTCGTTATCAATATCAACCAGCTTCTCAGTATCCATGCTGCCCCACTCATTTAGCTCTGACACACACACCCACACACACACACACGCTCGCTTTTTCTTCCACACACACACACATACACACAGGATACACACAGGTACACACATCCAGCATGCACACACCAATACAGCCCCTGTCACCAGCTACCCACACAAAAGCTTATCAATACGGACGCTTCAGCAACCACTGGGGCGTCCAGACCTCTTTGACGAGCCAACACAATAAAACAATCAGTCCGTCATTAATGAAATGACTAACGCAATTAACCGATGAGTGAGGGGAGGGAGAGGACGCACAGAATAATGGTGAGACAGCGAGCCGAGCTGAAGGTGGCAGGCAGCCGTTAGAAGAGAGCAGGACAGTTTTGATTATGTCGTTACAGGATTTATGGATCAGTGCTGCTTTTCTTGTCGTCCCGACAGTTTAATCAGCGTGTTGTCGATGGAAATTACACAAATCAGCGTTATTACAGTTTACAGATTTGCTAATGAGTTTGATATTGATGTATGTACAATATAAAGATGATTAAAACCATAAAAGACGGCACCATCTATTGTTGACTTCATTGATAACTGAAAGGTGAAAAAGCCTGTTGGTCAATAAATGAGGATTCCCCCCATCCTCATCACTCTCACAGAAGGCCTGTATGTGTTAAAAAGACAGAAGCATTCAAAGATTTCAGTCCCGGGCCATAATGCCCGAGGCAGCAGCTGAGATTGTATAGCACATATCGTTAAAGATTTAGCGGTGATTAATTTGGGAGGGGTGGAAGGTTTATGGCTGCCTTGATGAAGTTATTGGTTAGACATGCTTTAGTCCGCAAAGGTCAGTGAATGTAACACTGACTCATGGCTTTATATTGAGCTCATCTTTCATGTTTTAAAGAGATAAAGCTTAAAACGGTGCCACATACCTCACAAACACTAAACATTTGAAGGAAAAAAACCCAAACAAATCTGAAGTGATTGTGAATCCATCAAGTCTTTAATGTTGCTCGTTCATTTTATTACTTTTTTTTGTAAGATTCATTTGCTGGGAAAAAAGTACGAGGAACAAACGTGTTCTTCTATGCTCAGCTGGTTAGATTAATTGTTGATACATCTTCAGGTATATTCAGCTTGGAAGGAAAATTAATTAAACCTGCAGGTGGGCTGTTATCTTAAATGATATGTCATATTATTATTAAATGCTTACTTAGTGGAAACTGTCCACAACTTTGGGAAGGATCCAAAACAGAACTCTCGCCCAGAGATGGGGAAGCAGATTTTGCTGGCTCCAAGGCATCAGAGTTTAATAAGATACTTCAGAAGTTTCCAGTCCGTTCATTTCTTTCCTGTTTTGGAAACAATAACTTGAGGGGTGGCTTTTAGTTGTATTGGAGGCCCAAACTGAAGAAATGCTGGTTTCACAATGAGTTTTTATACCATTGAATCTTTACAATGTCACCGACGGGGGGGGTGTCCTTATATGGTAACAGCTATGGCTGTTTAAATTCTCTGATGATGATGAGGGGTGCCAATCAGAAGAAAGTGTTCTTAAATGGCTAAGAGCTAAAACAGGTTTTTTGGGACAGCAGAGAGAGCGAGGGGCTGAATTGGCCCTAGGATAATACAAAGAGGAATCATTTTGAACTGTTAATCATGCAAAGCTACCAAGGAAAAAAATTACAGTGCTAGAAATTATATAAGGTCTAATTTAAAATGATCTGCTACATTTTGATACACATGGATCAGGCTTAACATTATGACCACCTGTCTAATACCAAACCAATCCTGAACTGTCTTTGTTCCATTTCAGGGAATCACATTATTCCCGTGCATGTACACCTGCAACAATGCTTAGTTAGGTGATACATGTCAGAAGGTTGGCTAAAGCATCACAGGACCCGTTTGCCTTTTTCCCATAGTTGAGCCTGATGCCAGGTGTTCCCCAGTCAAAGGAAATATGATTCATCAGACCAGGCCACCTTCTTCCGTTACTCTGTAGCCTAGTTGTGATGCTCCCGTACCCACTGTTGGTACAGGGGATGGGCACCCTGACTGGTCTGCAGATATGCAGCTCTATGTGCAGCAAACTGCGATGCTCTGAAACCGTTCTATCAGAACCAGCATTAACTTAGCATCAAGCTCATCTGTGTGATTCTCTTCCCACATGCATCAATGAGACCTGACACGTGACCCTTTAGCTGGTTCACACCGTTCCCACACTCACATACTGACCGCTGAAGATCGGGAACACCGCACAAAGCTCCAGCTTTGGCGATATTCTGACCCAAACATCACAACTTGGCTCTCACCAAATTTACTCAAGTACTTACGCCTATTTTTCCTGCTTCTAACATTAACTTTGAGGAAAATTTTTCACTTTCACTGCATAATATATCCCACCCACTTACAATTGCCCTGATGAAGAGATAATCAGTGTAATTCTCTTCACCTGCCAGTGGTTATAATATTATGCCTGATCATTATAATTACTGCATGACGGTGAATGACTAGATTTTCTACTGAGCCCTGTCCCCTTAAATTTAGATTCCCAACAGCTAAAAACTACTCTGGTTCAAGGGAAGCCTTTCTTTCACACAAACAAGTTGTTAAACAGAATATCTTTCTAGTTTATTCTGTGACTTTCATATATTATCATTTTACATAATGGGAAATGATCAAAAAAAGAAAAAGCAAAGCCACATGAGAGCACTGTACCTGCTCATCCTAGGGACCGAGTATCCTCAACAAACAGCCTGCCCTTACTGGATATCAGTGAAGAATAAGTGGTGAAAAGAGAAAGGTGTAACCCTACACTGATGTTCTTCTCTATCCGGCCTAATTGATTTTTAAAAAGACTATTGTTGATATCAAATGAGCACATCGCACCAGAGCCATTGATTTTTTGACACCATACAACAGGAAATCTTTATCTGCGTGCTGCTCCGACCCCGCACTAATAGGTGGGGTTTAACCTCTGCTGAATGACAAATCCCAACACCTCCCCTTCCTTACACTGTTCTCGCTTCGGCCCTTATGGGAAACACACAGCAAATACTTCAGTTTGGTTAGTATTAGAAAAACGAATGGGGCCTGTGCTCTGTGTTTACACAAAGTGTTAAATCATTACTTTGTCTGCCAAGTCTGCAGGTTGAAAACAATACAGAATGCATTTCAAGTCCCCAGAGAGCCATGTGCTGGACCACCAACCTGAGGAACTGTGTGCAGACTGCAGAAAGAAATACATACTGAACACACAGAGACAGCTGACAATCAACTATTATACAGCACTAAACCGGAGTACAATCTAAACATAAATGTTTAAAAAGCACCATGTTAGTTCAAGCAGGCTCAGCTGATTCTACTCTACATACACAGTTGGCAAATCTCAAAGGAAGCTTTATTTAAGCTACTTGAGCCTGCCTCCAACTCTACGTCACTGCAAGCCACTTTGCACCCCAGCTCCTCCTTTCATGCTGTGTCAGTCTTAAACAATGTCATATCTGTATATCATAGTCATATCAGTCTTGCCTTTATCTACGTAAATGGGTGGAGAAGCCAGAGAACACAAATGAACCACCAAATATAAATTATTAGCTGACAGAAACGACAATCTTTGTTTGACTGAAGCTTTTTCTTTGTAAAAGGTTATGTATGTATGCAAGGGAAACGTGGTATCCCCCCCCTCTCACCAAATAGTCTGTATTGATTATGAAACAGTGGTGAAAAATTACCTCTAACATATTGTATTGTGTCATATAGTGGTGTTTTTCAGATATAAGCCAGTTAGATGCAGGTGAGTGCTGGGATCTTCCATGATTGCATCTTCTACAAAGAGTAGGCCGTCCTGAATGAATGACGTCAGTATGCATCAAATCACATCCTACATATGGCACCACATTAGATGTTTACATGAATGAAAAATACATATTGATTGAGTCACCTTTATGTGTTAAACGTTTTTCTCAAAAATTCAATTTCAGTTCAATGAATTCTCTCCAGCTTTTCTCATTAATGGCCACTCCTGTCATTTATAAAGCTGGCTGATAAAAGACCTCAATCTTACAAGAAGCACGACCTGATTGCGCGTCCTTTTCTCTTTCTCTCCATGATCTTCCACGCTGCACCCCTGGGTCCCTGGAGTCCAGCAGGCTCAGCTCAGCAGCAGATAGACATTTCTGGGATAGGCATCTACTGCTCAGGACCACGCAATCATTTCCATTTTACCCTCTGTTGCACAGGCAAGATAAGACACCTGCGTAGTCCCGCTAATCAGATGAGCTTCAACAGAACTTTATCATTGACATTTACCACTGTTTACCCAACTAATTTCTCTTAACTGCACTGCTGAACTTTTATCTACAAAATACATACACCACCAGAAAAGAGCAAGAAGCAAACATGCAAATTCACAAATATGCGAAGAAAGATAAACTGTGTGTGTGTGTGTATGCGGAAGGGGGGGGGAATAAAGCAGTTTTCTGTTCAGAGGACGAAGGGGGTGACAGGACTACTGTTGATGAGATGAGTCCTCCACACCGTCCACCTCAGTGGAGACAAATGAATGCAAAGAATACCGACATTCACATGCAACGACTTGATTTTGGAATTCAGTCTCCTGACTGTTGGGAAGTTTTATTGCTGATAAACCATCTCTGTGCGCCAGTCTGAGAGAAGAGCAGCAGCATCATCCAACCGGTCACAAGATCGCCCACCGACAGCGTGGGAATCACCGTAAACCATCACAATATGTTGCAACAATATCACTATACAATGATTCTGAAATACCAGCTGCAGGATGATCTTCTTCTGCGTGTGCTTATGCAAGTAGCTAAAAATAAGCAACCTCAAATAGTGAGATAAGTGTGTAACTCTAAAATCAGCAGCTTTACCTTTAGGTGAAGCTTGTCACACTTACGATCTGGTGTGTGAATATGGTGGGTAAAGCTCTACTTTCCCACACCTCGAGTATTTTTATGCTACAAACAGAAGCCGGGTGGGACTTTTGAGTTGTGTGGCTGACATCCCAGTATCAGCATTATCTACTCTGTGACATCATACAGTTGCAAGAGTAGAAAAAAACTGTCTGAAACAAAGTGTTTGGAGCCTGAGCTTTTGCCTCGTGAGGTTTCGTTTTATATATGTTGAACTCGTTATCTGACATTTTGACCGGGACCTGAGGAATCTGTGTTTCATTTATATTGTGTCGATGGTGGAAGGACAGTAAAGCTGAGTCTGATTTAGTACGAGCAAAAGAACACAGAACTAGAACAGAGAAGGAGAGAACAGGTTCCCTTTAAGATTCTGAAATGATAACAAACTTTATTCAAATCTCACCCTGAGGTCGAAAGTTGCTTTGACACACGTGATATCTTGATGATATGGTACACACATTTTATGTTTATGAACTCATGCATGGCTGTTAGTGTGGTTAACCACAGGGGTCCCCAGTGGCCCGGTGAACTGCTGGGAAAACACTGGCCCTCTCTTTTTACCCACGACTCTCTGTGTCGATCATGCAGGGCTCTTTCTAACGAGCACCGCTCATTTTAAATGGAGAGTCAAAGCATATGGAGGCGTTCGCTGCAGCCTGGCTGGCCCGTTCCTGTTATCGAAGCTAAATCCACCATTTTTCAAAGGCTGCTGAGCGCTGCGAGACGCTGCCTGTTGAGTGTGATTAAAACAAATGAAGCATCAATGCGGCTCATAATTTATTGTTTTGATTTAGAGAAATGAAATCTAAAAAAGCCTGTTCGTTTGTCCGTATCGTCTGCACGCCAGGTTCGCATCTTGGATATGTGATGTGCATTTTAAAAGGTCAGGTACTGTTTAGCCTTCAATGACATGTTTTAAGCCCTCGATGTGTAGACACACAGATAGAGCGCTCGATGCTGCTGCTAGTCTGCTACTGCTCACAGTAGAGTGAGCAGAGTCTCCATCCATAGAGTCATCATCTTCAGTTCTATTTCTGTCTCTTTTTTTAAATAAAATGTGTGCACCGCTCGTAGAGAGTCAGTGTAACATATGTTTTTGGGGTTATTTGCAGAATGGGCAGACTGGGTTGCAATTTTCTCAAAGAAAAAGAAAAAGGTATGAAATATAATAAAAGATTTCACATCCAAACACAACACGAGTGAGTGACTGAAGCTCTTTGCTCAGGAAACTAAAGTCAAAAGAAACAAAATTAAAGCCGCTGTGGACGACAGCTGCTGGCTCATAGAGGCTGCAGAGCAGAACAGGGATGACTGTCATTGGATTTCCAAGACGTCACGTTAGAGTTCAAAAGTAGGTGATTATTTGATCGGCTACTTTTCACCAAGTACTTATCAAATAAAATATGTGCGGATTTATTACAGAGTCATTTAATATTTCAATTAAGAATGGCCACTGAAAGGAGCCACATAGGTATGTGCACGTCTCTCCTCTGAATCTGAGTCACGACTCGATGAGAAAGACTGACATCTTGGAAGTAATTTTAAAACAGAACCGTAATGTGGAGGAAAAAACCCGCAATTCTAAATGTGTGTGTGTGTGTGTGTGTGTGTGTGTGTGAGGGCACATACTTCACAAGTATAGCCTGTCCCTTATTCACTCCCACCTCATTCTCTCCCAGCCATCTCCCTCTCTCTGTTGCAGCCTGTCACAAATTGAAAGTGGAGACCTTCCAGAAACTACCCCTGATAATCACACATAAATTAATTAGAAAATGTTTCTTGACATTCTCTATGCACAGATGGGGAGAGGAGAAAAGACTGAGGCAAAGCCACAAAATTAATTGTACGGTATGTGACTCCGATAATTAATTCAATCATTAATTCATGTCTGCTTTAACAACTCCTTCTGGCTCCTGCAAAAAAGGACATTTCAATCAGGCCGGTATCGGCAGCGCGGGCGCGCAGAGGAGACGAGTAAAAGTTAAAGAGTGATAGACCAGCTCGACGCACTCGGGGTCATTTAGAGGTTCGCCAATTAAACGGAGCAGGAGAGCAGCTGAGTGAAGTGAACAAACAGAGGGAACATGAGGAGGGATGTAAAACACTGATTCACTGAGTACACAAATACTGTTTGCCACAGCATCTTCCTGCAATATATGTGTTTAATGGCTGAAAAGGAAGCCTGGACACAGAGAGTGAGAAGACTTTATGATTCGTTTATTTTTGGCCTGACCTACATAATCTTGACTTTATATTCCTGCTGCTTCAAGAAAACCACGTCACTTTAAAGCAATAAAAGGTAGCCGAGACAGAAAGCTATTTTTTTCCTTTACAGAATTCTTCCTGCTCTGCTGCTGTAATCCAACATGTTTTAGCTGTACAATATTTGTTTTACTTTCATTTTAAAAAGTAATTATAGCCAGTATGCAGCACTGAATGGCCCATTAAGAATCAAAGCTGTAGGGTAGATGGGGCGGGGCAAATTCCCCGTGCTATTAAATGTTGAAAATATACAAAGTTATATACTTAAATTCTTCCGTATGGTTAGCTTCTGTTGTTGCAGTGGTCGCCCTAAACCGCTTGCTTGGGAAAACAAGTGATTGTTGTCTAATAAAGGAAGGAAACTGGTGAGCAAGAGATACTGCAGAGGAGACAGAGAGAGAGAGAGAGACAGGACATGATAAGAGAGAGATATTGCAAGGATGGGGAAAATGAGCAGAAGGCAGAGGACGAGTGTGTCGGGGATTTTCCTCTCCATGCTTCTTTTTTACATCATGCTACAGCCTCAGTGGAGCAGAACAAAAAAAAGTGGGGGGAAAAACCCTCACGAGCCTTGACATTTGTTTTTACTAGTATGATGGATCGATCTGGCATGGTTCCTATGAAGTATTAGTGAATAATGTTCGAGCATCAGCCCATTTTTGGGCTTTAATTCTCGTTCGGGATCTCGACCCGACCCCTCGGTTCATCCTATGCCTGAAAGAAGATCTGCAGCAATGCTTAAATTTGAAATACATGACATGACGGCTGGTGTGTAGTATGAAATGAATGAAAGTTATTCTATGAATTTGGATAGATTTCTGTAGTTTGCATTGCATGAAAATATCATTTAAAAGCCATCTTATAATATTTATTAGTCAGCCATCAGTATTGCATTTATACATCCCATTTATTGCAGTTTTAATATCTCTTGTGATAACATATGTTCTCTTATATCTGTTTATCTGTTTATTACGGGCACTGAGCAGCGTACCCAGACGCTCCACAGATAGCACAAAAAGCTGGCAGAATATTCATAAAGCATAAAGCGACGGCAGGTGAACGTGCAGTTACGGCGTTATCAGCCTTTATGTCCACTTTACTACAGTGACACAGTTTGGAAGTCTTGAACTTTACTCCGAGTTCCAACTGTATCCACCGGAGGTTGAAGCAGTGTAGCTGTCCCCGTTCTAAATGGGCATGGATGGAGGCAATTGAGCGGCCTGGTGCGTTAAACACAATCATGTGCCTGAGTGTATTTTTGTGCGAGAGGAAGGTATGCAGATTGTAGTGTGGTGGTTGCAGAAGAGGCCAAGCATCTGATAGGCAGGTAATCAAGCGTGCCAACATCCTGTCCCAGCCACCAGCACCAGGCAGGCCTGCAGTGGGCTCACACATTGGGTGCACGGAGAACTGCTGGGCTGATAGCAAGCCGGACAGCACAGAGAAATGTTCCTCTAGATTAGGGCCTCATGCCTATCAATCATCAGGAATGGAGGAGGGGAGAGACACATCGCAGGCAGGCTGGAGAAAGGAGATGGGAGAGGAGAGTGTGACAGAGTGTGTGTGTCAGTTAGAATATGTGGTGTAGATCAGGAGTGGGTGATTGAAACGAGGGCAGAGCCTGCTGCTGGCTCACGAGCGTCGACTCCCAAGTTTACGAAATACAACTTCTCACTGCAAACGAGTTTTCCTGTTGAGTTTTGACCTGGCAAACGTAAGAGTGGGAACTACTTTGTGTTACAGTAGCCTAAAAGTCACCAAACTGGACGGATTCATGAGACAGAATGAGACACCTTCTCCAACAGTGCACAGTGCAGCATTTCAGCGTGTCAGAATGGGGAAATCATTGTCTATTTCTTTAATCATTAAAACAGAGCTACAATCGGTGGCATTACAGAGAACTGAGGGCTTTTTAAAATTGTACATTAACCAGACCCAACTCAACGCAGGAGTAGAGAGTTTAAATTTGAGTGTTTATTTTTTCTCTTTTCTAAGATAATGAGTAAAATTTACGACATTTCAAACTCAAATCAGTTCTCGGTTATCCTAAAACCCCCAAACAGCTGGACTAAACAAACAAGTAACAGGATGAAGTGATTTTCAGCTACATTGAACTCTCGTTTGTCTGACATATAGTAAGTCTGCAATGAAGCCACGCAGGAGCAGCAAGTTTAACGTTTCAAGTATCCGACGTCCAACTCTGATTGGCCTTTATTTAACCGTTTAATATCCCAGGTATGCTCTCCCTGTGTCCGTGTCCCAAAATCCAAAAACATGCAGTTAGTCTTTGGAAGAGTCTTGACTTGAAAGATAACATCTACTAGTTTCAGAAGCTGCACTCGTTTAGCATGTAGCAAAAATCCACCCGAACCATAAACCTACCAGTAACCTGGTAGATGTAAAAAGGTTAACGTAAAAATATTCCTTGAAATATTTGCTTGTTTTATGTTTGTTTTATTGGGTTTGTACAAAACAAGCTTCCACCAGACTCCTTTCTGAACTCTGAGGGGAATCAAACTCGCTGACAAGACATGCCCGGTGGACACATGACAACCAAATCATCACTCTAAAGCATTGTGACTGACAGGTGAAATTGACAGTGAGCTTGCAGGGACACCCTCCTCCTGAGAGACATGGGAGTCTGCTGGCTGCAGATATGGAGGAAGGTTAGGGAGCAGACGGAGTGAGAGTACAGTACGTATCAAGTGAGGGACAAATGGGCACAGGTCAGCCCCGTTTTACCTGCACCCGCAACTGATCGGTGAACAATACTCTGTAATTCAATGGCTAAAAATGAGGCACCAGTCGTGGCATCCCAACTGTAACGTTTAGCTTCTAACTCAGACTGTCCAAAACAAGCAATGAGGTTTTGCCTTGTGTTACTCACATAAAGAGAGTCGCTGGAGTCTTTCACGACCATTATGCAAACCACAAATATCTTCCCCCTAGCAGACAATGGGAGAACTAGGCTACTTCCTTAAAGTTTAGAAATCCTAAAAGTTTGGTGACTGAAGCTGATGAAGCTTTGATTTTACAGGAACATCAGGGGCATCAGACTTGGCCGCAATCCATCAGACCAGGGGTAGGCAACTCCAGGTCTCGAGGGCCGGTGTCCCTGCAGGTTTTAGATGTGTCCTTGAACCAACACAGCTGATTTAAATGGCTAAATTAGCTCCTGCAGTTCTCCAGAGGCCTGGTAACGAACTAATCATGTGATTCAGGTGTGTTGACCCAAGGTGAGATCTAAAACCTGCAGGACACCGGCCCTCTGGGCCTGGAATTGCCCACCCCTGCATCAGACGCTGGTTAAAGGAGACTTGCTGTGCTCATTTTCAGCTTCGTATTTTAATTCAAAGCAGCTTTGGATGATTTATGTTTAATGTAATCCTTAGTTATCTTATAATGGATCTCGGTGAAGCTCCTGAGTTCATGCAAGCTGTTTTAGCTCCACCCCCTTTAAGGCCATGCTTCCTTTTAGCCAGCTTTCTTCTGATTGGCTGCCTCTTGCAAACAGAGGGTTCGATCAGCAGATGGACGGGGTTTGTGTTTTTCACAGCCATAAATCGAAGAGCTGGAGATGTTAAATATGTGCAGGATATATAACAGAAAATGTAGCCACAACGCCGACAAAGTCTGACTCTTCTTGGAGCTCGAGGAAAGCTAGAGTCGGAGGGCATGAATAAATTAGCAACCCATCAAACAGCTGTTGAGATATTTCAAAATGGCAGACTTACTCCACCACAGGCAGGTCATCCCTAAAGCCAAGCCTCTAGCATGGCTACAAACTGTATTTTAACCCAGAGCCAATGGCTGACTGTCATTTCTTCATATTATCTCTCCGTCATCCCTCTATCTCTTAACCTCACTCGCTTTCCTGTTCCTCAATTCTAATTTCACTATCTGAATTTTACCTCTTAAAATCTCTCGCCCCCCCCATCTCTCGCTCTCATTGATCCTTAAACCTTAACCCCTCTTTCACCCTTCATTAGTTATCTCTGCACTCTAAACTGAATAATGTACTTCTATATTCTAACCCGCTCCGTCTTAAACCTCCCTCCCTCTCTTTCTTCTCACCTGTCCCCATATTAATTCTTTCCTTTCTTCACGCCGCCCTATTTCCTTCTTTCTTGAGCCTATTCTAACCCTTCATCCCTCCATCCCTTTCACCCCTCTTAACCTCGACGATGGAGATGATATCTCGTCTTTGACACTGGGAGTTAACCGTCTATGCTCCTGGTTGACCAGATAACAGATAGCACACAGGGAAATGCACACATTCACACATTTAAGCCCGAACATAGAGCGCGTGCAGCAAAACACACTGTACCAAAATGTGAGGAGTGTCTTAGAATCAAAGTTTTACCTGCACAGATATTTGATAAGGAAACTACTGAAAATAAATTCAAAATAATTTGAACTCGAATAATTTCACATTCCTTTAAATGCACCGAAAAGGGATTAAAAAAATACAGCTGGAAGACAAGATGAGACGAGATATGAACTGCAACTTCACTGCTTGGTTGAGGCAATTCTGAAATTCTGTTAATGACTTAAGCTGCACACTGGAGCAAGTTTCCCTGTTAAATTACAGTAAAGTGCTGGCAGCTACATACGCCGGTGTTATTTTACGGTGTAGCTACTGTAAAAACATGAATGTAAGCTGTGGGGAATCAGCTGGACAGCTGTGTGTTTTGTTTTTGTGGTGTTTCTACTCTTATCACCATAAACATGTTTTTAATGTGACGAGTGTGAAATATTGTTTAATTGTGACAGAAGCTCAGGATACGTTTCCATTTTAAATCATTAATGTACTGGTTACCAGATGTATTTATTTAATTACATATTCAGTTATATATTATTTCTGCTTTGCACTTTCCCTTACATTGTATTTATTGCTGTATACATATTTCTCTGTATATGGCACGATTCAGAAGGAGAACAATGCAGACAAACTAGATAAATAAATATTAGTACACAATATCTGAAGTGCAAGTATGAAGATAAATACATGCATGAGCAAATTAATTCATTTAATTCGTGTCTAAATTCAGTTTCAACAAGATTTTGTGCATGAAGAATGAATTATTAAATCATTGATTTATGTATTTCTGGTGATTTTAATTCTGAAATAATAATGTGGACTGAACACTGCAGGCTGCTGCACTGCATTCCTGATGACAGTCTATAGATATCAGACTCTGAGGTCCAGGATTTGTATAAATAGCTCCACAAAGAGACGGGCGAACCTGTAGCAGAGCAGAAAAGTGGAAGCTTTTACACAAACATCTTATCCTGCAGTTGCTGCATTCAGCCATCCATGACTAGATGGATCAAACTGAGAAACAAAGGTCTTATCACATGTGGACAAAGTGATGAGGGAGCACCTTGTGCTGCGGTGATTTTCAGGGAGGGGTGGGCCTGTGGGGGTGGGGGTGCTGCCATGCTCAGTATGCAAATGTGACACCACCAACATCTCCCGTTTCTCAGCCCAAATAAATTAGACTCTCAGCAGTGATAATATGCATATAGTGCGACTTCATGCTCCATTATAATTAACTACTGCTTGATAACCCAACACCCATCCACATTACACGCACAGACACACGCATGCAGCCACACACAGTGCCTGGTAAATAATAATAACCATTATTACGCCTGCCATTATAATGCTTTATTGGAGGTAATTTACATAACTCTGCAGAGAAGGATAAGGACCGAGGAGTGCTGGGCAAGCAGGAAAGCACTCGCCTCGCTCAGCTGGCTTCTCGGGGCCTCTGGAGTAGACAAGATGTCAGAGGGTGAGGGGACCTTCTTTGTAATCTGTGCTGCAAACTTTAAGCGGCTCGGAAGCAACACAGAAAATGCAATTTGCTACACGCTTTTCAAATTGAACTGAAAAGCTTAGAATTTGATGGAACATAAGTAAATAACTCGTGACTGTGCTTTTATTTACAAGACCTCACCGTGGAGGTCAATTATCTTCTCCGTCCCAGAGGTCTCTGTACAAGGGCCGGTTTTTCCCCTGATATTAAAACACAGTCCATTTTTAATCTATGGCACATTCATCAGTGAGAGTGGGGCTGGTACTTCACTAAGAGTCACCGACTCGTCACAACCAGCCTCTCATCCAGTCTTGAGAGCGTTGATTGGATGAGGAAACATTTTACTTTTGGCTTTCAGATCACGTCACGGCTCGTGACGGAGATTTAAAATGTTTATTAAATTTCTCTGACTCATGTGGTTAAGGGTTGTTTTGGCCTTACAGCTGCGTAACTGTAAAACTGATCGTTATGGTGGAAACAGCCTCTACTATAACAAAATAAATACTGACGATGAGCTACTGCACCATCTCACAGCTGTCTTTGTCGGCAAGATGTGCATAAACCTGAGTGCTGTGATTGTTACTTCAGTTAGACCTCGCCTGCTGTGGTGACGTGGTTTGTTAAATTGTTTAGCCAGCATGAGGCCTGAGAGTCTTGCACCTGCCAATCACCTGTGACGAGCACTCATCTTTATGGTGATCGTGAAAACATGGCAGCATTCCCGTAAATGTGCGGAGCAGGTATTAAAGGACTTACAGCAAAGGTTGAAAGAAATGGGAAGCAGGTAAGCAGGTAAGCACTTGCCTGACTTGTCATGGAGGTGAAGATGAAAAGTGAACTACCTTCATGGTGAAACCCGCATAAGGAAAGGTGGTTTTATGGTATAAATCTACAGTAATCAACAGGAGATTAAAGTAGGAGTAGCAGAATAATGCTAACCAAACACCTGGCAGGGTTTATCTTTTCTTTACGACGAGTAATTCAACATTTCTTACTGCAGAAGCTGCTGTTGCAGCTTTTTGCAGGTACACTATAACAGTGCACGCTGGCAAATGTAGCTACCAGTACTTTACTGTACGCTAAAGTTATAATTTGCATCATGTCTTGCTCTGCTTTGTTATATCATTGGATATAAAATGTCATTACTGGATCCTGTTAACTTTTTAGACCTTTTAGGTGTAAATGCACACGATTCAAGGTACTGGAGGTACAGTCAAAGTGACCTTTGAGCACCAGATCTAATCACTTCATCCTTGAGCCTAAATGAACACATTTAGGAGAAAAAATAATCAGAGACATTCCTGAGCTACTGTGCTCACATGAACGGGGTGGGACAGTGTAAAGCCCAACAACATAAAGCCGTCTTAAGTGACAGTGAACCTTTGTGGTTGGGGGCAGGGTTACGTACTAACTTCATCACATGCCGAGTTGTAATTTTCTTACATTTCCAAGTATTTTGGAGCCTTGTTAAACTATGACTCACATTTTCTGGCCTTTTACAGATGAAGCATTTAATTCAGAAAACAATCAAAGCAATGAGCTGATTGTTTGCTGCAGCTGTAGACCGATGGCAACCTGACCGTAGGGAGAAAATGCTTCAAGGTACAAAAATGTATTTTCTAATTTATTACTCTGCCATTTAGCCAGTTAGGTGTTTTTTTAATAAACTCAACTAAAACAATGAGTTGACTTTCACAATAGCTGAAATGAGTTTTCTCTCAATAATTGATTTGTTAATTAACTTTGTATTAGGAAGACTCAGCTCAGTCACTCGGTTTATTGGGCACCAGCGGGTACACGGAGGATCCTGGCATGATGTTTCTATGACAGGAAAGACATTTAAAGTTCAGTTATTTCGTCCATCATCACGGATATATAGCACATCAAACTTTTGCAATATGTTCCCCTTGCCCAGTGACAATGGGTTTATATACAGCATGGCATGTGGGGAACACCAGCCAGCCAGCGAATGACAAGGGATTACTGTGACATCCATTTGCATATCAAGAATTTTAAGCAGTGAGGGAGAAAATATCAAACCCTCCAGCCTGCAAGGTCACTCAAATGATAGTTTTTTTCTTCTCTTCATAATTTATTTTGCATATCATGCAGTTTGGACACACTGTAGATTAAAAAGGCGGCTTTAGCATATCATACCATCCCTGATAGGAAGCAGCTCCCACCTAGACTTCTCCTAGACACCATGCCACCACCACCCTCATCAAAATGGTTGAGGGGACACACACACACACACACACACACACACACACACACACACACACACACACACACACACACACACACAC
>NW_024582590.1:874720-926063 GCF_018398535.1 Haplochromis burtoni | reverse complement strand
CACACACACACACACACACACACACACACACACACACACACACACACACACACACACACACACACACACACAGAGACATCATCTTGATTGTTTTAAGACGAAAAGAAATGGCAAATTGCTGAAGCCTCTAATCCATTCCCAGTTATCATCTCTTTAATTTTTTTTTCTTCATATCAATAGAAGCCACAAAGCCAACGGTTTGATAGCCGCTGTTGGCAAAAACAGCTAAAAATGAAAAGAGCGAAACACAAAAAGAAGCGGCTCGACTATCATCTATGACTAAGGAATTTATTCAGATTGACATATAAACAAGTCATTACACACCGAGAAGACTGTGTCAAATATGTGGAGTGAAAAATGTTGTGTCCAGTAATGAACTGTATTATCTCTAAGCAGGCACGGAGGATGAATGGAAATCTTCTGTTGTTGTTTTCTCTGTTTTTTATGTTAATATCGGTCTGTGGGAACAATAGTAATGACCGCAACAAAGACTGATTTGAATAAAATGTTTGAATAAATTAAGAGATTATTATCCCAAGGTTTAGTTCACAGAATGTGTGCGAAAAGGGAAATTAAAAATTTCATATCTAGGAATTACTGTATTTCAGACAAGAAGAATTCATCTTTTTTTAGCTTCCAAATATAATTAGCAGATTAATATTCAATGAAATTAAACACAAGACTGCATAGAGCTTACACGTAACAGACTGGCACTGATATATAACTTACTGTTATGGATTTCTGCGGTGTATGTGCAGGGCGCTATAGGTGGAGCTATAAGGACGGGGCCCACTCTGAACTGAGATAAGAGCAGGATCACAATGTTGTGGGACAAAAAAGGACATAAAGAAAAACTGGAAGGGGTCAGAGGTCTACTGACAGGAAGGACAAATGACAGAACAGAAAAGTTTCTGTGTGCGCGTTTACATATCTTTGTGGAGACCAAAAATTGGAAGTTTACTATGCTTGTGGGGACCAACAGCCTTTATGGGGGCAAAATCCCAGACCCCACAAAATGTGGTTTTAGTGTCAGGGTTACAATTAGGTTATGGTTAGGTTTAGGGTAAGGATTAGGCATTCATTTTTAATGGTTAGGGTAAGGGAAAAGCATTATGTCAAAGTGTGTGTGTGTGTGTCTGTTTTAAAGGGTACAGCCCTCTTTCCAGGTCCTGTAATGTGATTTGATGTGTAAAATGAGTGTTTGGCACAATATGTTTTACAAAACAGTCGATAATCCAGTCTCACAAATGATTTGGAGATTAGGCGTGATAAAAACATTTGCAACTGCCTAAATTTCTGAGTAACAATCATACATTTCTTAGCTCTGCCTTCAGAATGCCAACGACTGATCGATGCTGTTGATTGTTTCTAGATGAACTTTTAGAAAAGTAAGAAAATGGTTACAAGTTTGTAAGTTCCCAAAGTGTAAAGTGTAAGATAGCATCTTACTCAATGCTAACAGGTGTTCTTATCCACAGAGAGAAGGTTTAAAGACTTCACAGCTCTGCTGAAGAATCATCACAGCGCTGCAAACCAAACGTCTTTAGGATCGACTTCACAGGTCTGTGCCAAATATCTCATATTTGCAAAAGTGACTCATTTTTTTATTTGCATTATGACATGAGCCAATTTAAAATTTCATAAATACCCATTTTATGTAGAAATAATCTTATGCTCAGCGACACAACCGGACCAACGGCCTAAAGCAGCTAAAGTGTCAGATTAAAAGCTTCCGGTTCCAGGAATGTCTAAAAGGTAAAACTGGGAGGAACAAGTGGAATGCCTAAACCCCTGTTGATTTCCATGCACACATCTCTTCTCAGCATCCCATGTCCCATACATGACGAATGTTTCATACGAACAGGAGCAGCGCTTGACAGCGACTCCAGTCCGGCCGTGACATGCAAGACAAAGAAGAAGAAGAAACAATAAAAAGATGGAGGGAAAAGAGTGAGAGATGCACGCTCCCCAGGAGGTGGAGAATGGAGAGGAGGGAGGGAGTAGTGGTGATGGAGAGACCATAGGAAGGGAAGGTGGATGGATGGAGGGAGGGAGGAAGGGGAGGTGGAGAGGAGGAGGAGGAGGAAGGGGGAGGGGAGGGGGGGCTTGACGATAAGAGAAAAATTCAGACCGGTCAAAGTTTCCTTTTTGCCAATCGTGCTCCTGATAAAGACAGCGCCTGCTCCGGAGCTGATAGAGGGGCTATCTCTCTCCCTTACTCTCTCACCCAACCCCTCCTCCTCACCCCCTCCCTCCCCCGTCTTACTCACCCGGCAGTTAGTTTGTGAGGAGGAGAGGAAGAGAGAAAAAAAGAAGAAAGAAAGAAAGAAGGGCCGTATCAGTGCAGCATCATGGTGCTACCATCAACCAGCCACCACGCTGCAATTAATATCGCTCCAATTACTGTTAAAGGGACAAGGCTGGGACAGGACGATAATGAACACATCCTCTCTTCCCCAGCAGAGGAATTAAAACGCACACACAAACACACCCGTAAACACACACTCGGCACTACGTGCACAAACGTACATAAAACGTGTGCAGCTTGAAAAGGAAATAATGCGAGATAGTGTGGTAATCTTCTTGCATTGTTTAACTCATTGAAGACAACGGACAGAGAGAAATAAATAACCAAACAAACCTCGATAAGAGGGGAAATAAATAATAAAATTATGGCGATTTACTTGTTATCTTCTCTTAGCCGTGTGTGTGTGTTTTTGCTACGACTTGAATAAATTTTCCCCCAGCCTGTCACATCCACATCTCCCCTGCAGAACAACACAATGGACCCTGAAAGAGCCTTGCGACAAGTGACTAAAGAACGTCTGAACGCATACAGAGTTTGGCCGATCCACTCATGAACACGTGAAGAGCTCAAATGATGGTTAGTTAGTTGGAGTTTCTCAGTATGACGTTGGAGGTCACTGGGACTGGCCAATCAAAGCAGCCGTGCTTTTAAAGCCAACTTTAATCTTTATTAAAATCCAAGCTGGTGAGTAAGAAAAGAATTCACCGACTGCACAGCTGCTATTAAGGAGGAAATGTCCATAAAGACCAAACCAGAGTGTTTTTGCACCACGCTGTAATATCTTACTATAATATCTGCCCACAAACTCCTGCACGATCAGGAGCAGCCAAACTGGGCTCACAGGTACAGATATTATGACTTCATCATGTTGTCCACCTACCAACAGGCAAAAACGACCACACCTCCATGTGCCCTGCCCTATTAGAAAGCCATCATTTTGATCTCTATGAAACTGTTTCTGACTGACTATGAACCAATGCCATCGTAAATGACCATAAAATAAATTCAAGAGCAGTGACGATCACTTCATCTGTCTAACCTTACAAGCACTGACAAACATACAGCTTCCAGAAGTGAGTTAGCGGGGACGCTTGTGGTGTTGCAGCTTTTCAAAAAAGTCCACAACAGCTTCAGATTTCCTCACTTTAGTGTTGCAGACGTAATGTTACTGTCAATCGATGGAATAAAAAGCACCCCAGACTAATTTTGAACCAACTAAAAACAACTACAGACACACATTTACAGTATCTGTAGGTGTGAGACTGACACCTCCGGTCACTGTTGGCCTGTTCTGATCTTTCTATGTGTTCTTTTGAAACAAAGGATTGTTCCTGTTTCTGAAACGTCTTTAAGGTCCGTGTTAGTCAGCTGTAACTCAGCAGGATTACAGATGTTCGGGGTCACATCTGTCCAACTGTGGTTTCAGATAACTTACTACACATTGGGAAAGTTTTGCTGTATATCACACACACACAGACACACACACTCGTGACAGACAGAATGACAGAAACTAGTGTGAGTAAAATGGACTCACACATATGCTAACCTTCTTTATTGTGTTTAATATGTAAAAGACAGTTGGGGGAATCAGCTAACATTACTGCGATAACAGGCCAGCTGATTACCAGCTGAGCTCTGAGGAATATGTTGATTATACTGGTTTATTTGCACTGGCCGGTCTCTGGTGTCAGGTGGGTTTTCCTCCAAATTGAATTAATGATTCATAATGTTACTGTCATCGTAGGAAACAGCAGCCATTGCTGTGCACCACCGAATCCTGTTACATATCAAAACGCTTTCTGTGAAAAAGGCTCGTTTAATTTATTGCACATTAGCGTGACTGAATTTGAAAGCGAAGAATAACTGTGAAAAGCCCGTTCCCGACAGCCTTTTTGCACGAGCAGTTACTGTCATTTCTGAAGCAAATACGATTTTTTTTGAGTGATCTGATTTGTTGAAACCTCCCGCGATGTTTATCTAACTGAAGAAAAACAACGGGACTCGTCAGACCAAGAGTTCACAGCTCTGTTGCAACTCAGTGATGGAAATCTTGCATGTGTACTGACCTGGACCCCTCCAATGTAAAACCTCCTGCTCTTCCTCCCTTTCCTCTTCCTCCTCTGCTCCGCTGTGCGTCGATGCAGGCTCCTCCCCTTCCACGTCTTTATCATCCGAGCCTCCTCCCGAGTCCTGCGTTCTGGGCTCTAGATACACAACAGAAAGACTAGCGATTAAAACAAACACCCTGACTGAAACCTGTGTGTGTGTACGTATGCGAGTGTGTGTCTGGAAGCCGTCGTTCCCGTCTGCTGATCAAAGGCCTCCCTCGCCGTGTAACACAACCCCTCGCCATGCAGAGATGGACCCTTTGATTTTCATTACAACTCAGGAGAATCAAAGACTCAACATCTTCACCTTCATCGCTGCTACTTTTCTCACTCTCCCAAATCTTCTCCCAGCAGCTTTCCATTTCCTCCTCATCCACCCTTCCCTCCACTTCTCTTTCACTGAATGTAGGTGGGTCTCCGTCTTATGTGCTCCTCTTTTCCTCCTCTATCTTTCCATCTCCTCCCGCAGGCCTGTCACCCTCAGCAGAGACTGAGGCTGGCTGTGTTCCTGTAATCACTGCTGATATCCCTGCCATTGATCAAGCTGATTACAAAGCCTCCTGCTCACTGATCAAAGATGTGCGCTTCTGCAGGTGGTGTGTGTGTGTGCATGCTTCAATATGAGTATCTGCATGTGTGTGTGTTTATCCAGAGATATGTGAACCCTGAACTTTGCCTGTGCAGCCAGTATCGGGCAGTTCATCGGGCCGCTCTGTCCCTTCTTCTTAACGGGACTCATGATTAGTTAGATTAGATTAATAGTTACATCACAGCTCTTCAGACTATCTGACCTGAAGATCTTTCTCTTCTTGCGCTCTGCTCTTACACCATCATCAGGCCAAGGGTTAGAGTGACTCAAAAGCTGACTGCATGGAACCAGATTGCAAACATCTCAATATTCAGTTCAGTTTAAATTCATTACAAAGCACTTGTTCGCTTTTTTGTGACATATGATATGAAGGAGAGAGCCCCGTTCATTCACGATGATATGCAAAGTGATTGAAGCTGGCCAGTCTTTCTAGAACATGAAAGAAACGAATGATTCTGAATTTGAAAAACTAAAATATTCTCACGAAGAGATTATGCATCGATTAGTCATAAGTGTAGATTATTTCCATTTATTAACGCATGTTCAGGGAAATTGGTTTGATAATAGTTCCAAAGTGACCGAGCCCACTGAGTAATCCTGCTTGTGGCAAATCCCCCACTCTGGGTTTTTTCTTACTGGTCTGGTTTCTGTATGACTTGTGAACAAGTGGGTACTGGAACACACCTCACCAAGTGGCTCTTACTTCTATTTTTAATGCTGAAATAAACTTAGAGTATTTTGAAAACTACCTTTACAATTTTAAAAATGTATTTGATTCTGCGTGTGCATGAATTTACAAACCATAAGCAGGGACGGGGAAGAAAAAGGTCAGTGTACCGTGAATGAGTCTCTCTTTTTATTTCAAAGACATTTTCTGATTAGCTTTGGTTAACAAACACAAAATCCTCCCAAGTTCTGCTTTTGCTTTAGTTCAACTTCTCCCAGTGTGAATTAACTGGAAGAGCACAAAGCTTTAATGAAGCTTCCCCACGACTGCACGTTTTGATTCGTCGTCCTCACAGCTCCTTTTCTCTTCCTCCTTCCTCATTCTGTCCTCTCCTTTCCTATCTCTTTCCCCTTCCCCAAATCCCGCCCCGTCTTCACCCTCCACCCCGATAACGCCTCAGCTGTCTGCACAAAGGCCGTGTTTACCCTTGCATTCCCGCTCCGATAAACAGCGATAGCACCCGATCGATACCAGCCATAAACGCCTCGTGACCACGTGATGCCCTCACACACCGCCATTATTAATGTAACAGTTGAGAGGCTGGGTGGATGTGCACCGTCAAATAAATCCACACACACACACACACACACACAGGATGCACATCCAGTTTCACGTCACGTCCACCTTTCAACCATATCCACACGCAAACACTCAGCCAAGACATACTGTACACACACACACACACACACACACACACACACACGCCGCGTCCCCCTCCCCCACTCACACCCCCGCCTAAACAGTGCCATTATTTTCAGCTATAAATCACATTGAATGGCACATTGATTTTATCCTGCAGGGGCTGAAGCGAGGGAGGGGAGCTGGAGACACAGTTATTGCGTTTAATATTATCAATATTATCTCCCATATCATCTCAGACAGGGAGGCAGGTATCAGGAGGAGTCGACAGACACTTTTCTGCCAACCCCCCCCCCCTCTCTCTTCCCCTCACCCCCCCTACCTCCCCTCCCACCTCTCTCCCCCCCAACAGCGAGACAGTCTCCATCAATCTGATAAGCTGAACTTCCTCTGTCACACCTGCAGGGCAAAGTCACCCAACAATCCCTCGCCTCCTAACTTCTACAGTCCTCTGTCTCGCTTCTGCCTGATAGTTACAACAGCCATAATTATAATGGTGTCGCCTGTTTATTGACACATCCTCCCCTCGTGTTTAAGGTCCAACTTATGCACTCAGACAGTCTCCGTGTTGGTGGAAGGAATGAAAGTGTCCTGAGAAAGCAGCAGCTGCAGCCGTCCGTCACTGAACACACTGGATCCACAGAGCTGCTGCACGCCAGCACTCCTCAATAATAATGCACGTACAGAGACAAAAATAGGAAGTTCCCACATAAAGAGCAACTTATTTACACATGCTTGAATTACACTGAAGCTAATCTCCTACAGACAGCATTAAGGTTGCAGCAGGGGATACCTAAAAATCGGTCCACACCAGGGGGCAGTGTCAAAGACATGCACCGCAGATGGTAACGTGGGCTACTCTTGAAAGTGTGTTGTTGTTCCTCGAGCTTAGATTTAATTTTCTCAATCCTTCTAAACAGTGTTAATATCTTTGATCAAAACTATTTGTCATCATTTTTGTCAGCGACTTTTTTCCCCCTCAACAAAAACAAGACAATAACTAAATAAAAACGAATGTGAATGAAAATATGATGAAAGATGAAAATATTCTGGAGAGACAAGTTGTGTAGAAAGGTGGGAGGAGTTTGGACGTGATCCAATCAGAAGTAATCTAGACTAAATTTGTCCCTCAGAACATTTTAAATCAATTCAAATGTTCATGATACATTAAAAATAAATAGATAAAAGTCCTGGAGTGGAAGCACAATGCATTAAGCAGTATGTTAAAAGCTAAGTGCTATCAGCGGTCATCTCACGTCTTTTCAACTAAACGTAAACACTGTAGTCATCCACGTCCATCCATCCACAGCGAGGTGAAGCTGGGAAGCAGCACATCCTCATGATGTAAAGATTTGTGTGTCAAAACAGAAACACTGCTAAAAACTCAGTAATCCAGAAAAACTCCCAAAGCTGCTTCAAACGGAAGCGGAAATACAAGCGTAACGAAAAAAACAACAAACAAAACAGGTGAGACGATCAGGAAAGAAGGAGAAAAAAAGACAACAGCAGGAAGTGCAGAACTTCCCTTCAAAATAAAACAAGAAAGGAAAGGAGGAAATGTATGAAAACATAAAAAGTGACAATTACATGCTTGTTTCCTTTCTGTCTGTTTGACATGCATCAATCAACTTTATCTTTATGTTAAAATATTTTTAATCCTTTGAAAGTTAGTTTCTGTCAACGCCCCGAGCCGTTCCTTGAAATGAAACCAGCGGAGAGCGCCGCCTCAGTTACGTCCGTTTATGCATCACACACACTTTTCTCTATCACCGCTAATCAGATTCTGATGAAAAGAAGAGAAGAAAAAAACAGTTTACAAAAATCCTTCTGATTGGCTCAAATGAGGGCATGACAATTAGAGGTCAAAAGGAGGTAACATTACTTCCTTATCAGCCCAGAAGTGGATGTTATCGGGCTTCCTGTGATGTATAAAAATGATTGCCTTGTTATGAAAAAAGGAACTTTGCTCGTTTCTGTGGGTCGCTGCAACTGTAGAGCAATTCTGAGAAGAGAGAGGAGGGAAAGGGGAAAAAAAATCACCACAACAGAGAGAAATGTACCAAACAGATGCTCAAGTGTGTGTCTGTGTGCAGCACTTCTTTGTATCAGCATTAATATTACTGGCTCTGGCTGTCAGGTTGAAAAGACGGGGTGTTATGGAGAGAACAGAGTGCTCGGTCCTGTTACTGCTAGAATGTGTTTTTCTTGCTAAAGTTATCAGGGCGGTTATCGCCAGTGTGTGTGTGTCTGTGTGTGTGTCTGTGTGTGTCTGTGTGTGTGTGTCTCTCTCGCTCTCTCTCTCTCTTCCAGATGGTGGATAAGAGGCCCTGCCTTTATTAGCCAGCGCTGGCCAGATAACGACCTGGTATTGATCCCAGGTTGAAAGAGCAGGTTCGTCAAACATGGCTGATTTACAGAGAACTGATAATGGCAGCGCTGGGCAACTGAGGAACCCCAGAGAAGAGAGAGAGGAGTAAATCAACAGTGTGATGGAGAGGGAAGGTGTGTGTGTGTGTGTGTGTGTGTGTGTGCACGCAGGGGTTAAAAACCACACAAAAAAACTGAGAAACAAGTACACAAAGCAAGGTTGCCATGGACAGACAAACTTCCTCACATGTGCAGTATGCCTGACTTCCCTCATCTTCGTCTTATACAATCTATTACACACATAACCCACCCCTCAACTCAAACACACACACACAGTCTTGGAGCTAATCTCTAATCTCGTCTCGATTAGCACCTGACAGAATTTCCATGGGTTTATCAAACCGAGCCAACCAGCAGACGCTTATCACTCGCAGCCCCCAAAATTTCACAAGAGCAGGAATTTTTGAGATTAAAAAAACACAGCTGGTGAAATCTCGAATAAGTCAAAAGAATATGACTGAAAAACTCTGCTATCACACGGCGGGGGTGGGGGGTAGGCTCGGGATAAGAGGTGCACGACAGGGGCGGACTCACTGAAGCCAACAGAATTCTTCTTCTTCTTTTTTTTTTATCTGTTATCCATATTAGAGATAAAAGAGTGACACGTGTGTGGAAAGCTGCAACCTCCAAATGGTGCCGCAGAGTTTTTGCATTGTCTCTGGGTGACGTCTGCAGACAGATAACAGGTAGACGTCAGTCGATTAAAGAACGGCTTGATGAAGAGATTAATCTGCTAATAACCACTAATAACTGCCAGTAAACTGCATATCTGGATTATTTTACTTCAAGAGGTGCTCACTGTTGACGGATGTTGTATGTGTGCCACTGATATTGCGGAAAATGTGATATAAATATTTTAAAAATGAGTGAGAACACAGATTTTTTTTACAGCCTTTGCTAAGGCCGATGACGTGCTTTGTGTGCAGAAAGTTCTACAGCAGATTATCTTTGTACCATCTGTGGAAAAACCCTGTGTGTGTACGACAGACAAATCTCTTGAATAATACACTTCTATGTTTTGCAGTCATGTCCAGGGCAGGATTTTTTGTAACAGTGCTACCTATTGGAGTCTTTGCCAGGCCTGACCCCAGGGCCTCATGTTTGACACCCCTGTGTTAATGCATGAAGGTCTTTGGAAGGCTAACTAAGGGAACATTTTTAAAGCTAGACACATATTTATGGTACAGACATGTGGTTAGAATCAAAATATAGAAAGTAGATCTTAAGTTTTTAATATCTCTTTAATACAATGTATCAAATGAAAATTAGGATTCAGCAGGTTTTTTTAATGTTATACTGAAAAAAGATATAATTACTCCATCATGTGAACAACCTGCAGAAACAACAGATGCGTGTGAGTCAGTGCTGAGAACGAATGTCTTCAAACGCCATCTTTATGCACGTAAAACAAGTCCACGTGAACCACAGCCTGCAGCTCTGCATGGCTCTCCAAATATAATTCATGTACATTTGTAGGTTACCTGTCACGAAACAGACTTTTGTAACACATTAGCTGTCCTAATGGCTTAACTGCATTTGCAGCGATGCTAGTTTGTCACTTGTCCCGAGCTCTTTGTTTCACTGGGCATGAACATCTGCTGGTTTTAAAGAGAGATCACTTAAAAATCAAACGTTTCAGACTAATTGCTGCTGCTCGTTTTTCTTTTTCACATTTTAAATGAAGGAAACTGGAAATTAGACCTTGCAAAAAAAGGGAAAACCAACTGAAAAGTGCATGGTTACCGCACTAAATACAAGTGTATGCAGCCCGTCTTCATGACTGTATATTATACATACAGAGAACACAGTCGTTCTCTCGGGAAGTCTGAGACTGACCTTCTTTTTTATTACAAACCAATGTCGGTACTACTATGCTCTGTTAGAGCTCAATGTTTCGCTCTTCTTCTCACCTTCGTTGTACAATGGTGTGTACGGAGGCGGACTGGAGCTGTCGCCCTCTGCAGAATCGTCCGGGTCGGAGGCTCCGCCCTCCTCTCCTGATAGGCTCAGGTTGTCCGGTGTGTTTTCCTCGCCGCCATCGAGATCCCCAAGAGAACCTGTGGGGAAGAGGAGAGGGCTAATCAACAACTGAATGTGTCCATAGAGTGTAAGGATAGCAGTCTAATGTGAGTCTAATCTACAACATCTGCTTAAATATGCTGGTTGGACTCAAACAAGATGAATAAAAGTAATAGAAACTAATTAACTGGCGCTGAGCTCTGCAGCCAATTAAAAGACTGAAACAGTGCCACATTAAAGGGGGAGGAGCTAAAGCAACGAGTATCAGACAGACGAGTTACTCAGTACAAAATATGGTCTAAAAGTAAAAAATATGGTACTGGACATGAGCAGAATAGACAAAAATTATTTCCAGGAATGCTTTTCTTACTCTGCAGAACAAAATGGGTCGATTTTTCAGTGGAACTCCTTCAGACTGGATCTGTGACCCCCTACCTCGCTGGCCAAAGCGTGACAGAAGCCCTGAAGTGTGTCTGTAAAATACACCACTCAGGAGAGTGTCTGCAGTCACACAATAACACCACCCCGAGGCTTTCATCGTCTTCCCGAGGGCCTCGAGAGTGGCAGGAGAAGTGGAAATTAAAATGAGGTTTAACAGGCTCCGTACGGTTGTATGGATGTATGTAGACAGGAAGGAAGAAAATACCCTAAACACAGAGATATGCCCCCCCAGCCCCACTTACTGGATTCATTGAAAAACGGTTTCAAGAATTGGACACGCTGAACGGTCTAATCCAGAAGATTAATAGCCAAGAAGCCAAGGGGGACCTTAAAGCCAAATTACAGTATACCTAAAATTGCAGCTAAAAGAGTGATTAGTGCAGGGCTGATCTGTATCAATTACAGTTTCATAATCCCTGCTGACCACAGTAATTATACAGTACTTTTGATCTATTTTAGCCCGTTTGAAGATTACATCCAAAAAATGAAGTGAGTTAATATGGATTTAATGTGACTTTTTTTAAAATTGCTTCATTAATAATATTCTGACTATAAGATGAACGATTGAACGGCACGTTAAGAGCTCCAAACCCCGAAATATGCTCACATTCAACCGTGAGTGTCAGAAATGCTCGTCTGCATCCGATGACACGCTTCATTCTCAGTCCCCGAGAGGTAGCCACGACGGGTGAGCGTTTCTTTTAAGAGGATTACGAGCGGCAGAGTGAGGCAGAAATGGTTAAGATGCCGCCGAACGCCAGGGGAGAAAACAGCTCGCGTGCATAACGACGATGTCCTGGAAAGTCAAGGAGGGTGGGCACATTGGTTCTGAATAACTAAATCAGCCTGACATTAATACCAAGAGAAAAAATCCAGGATTTTTTTCCCCCGCTTTCATTTCTCCCTCAATCCAGACAGGTTGTAAATTAATTTTCATTAGGTTGTGTCGAACGAGCAAGAGGGATTGTTTCGGAGCTAAAGCCGTGACTGGGGGCGTATATATTTACAATACTGTAACAAAAGGAGTCTATAATCTATACAAAGCACACAACAATACCCGTGAATAAAGAAGCTTGTAGAAAAAGGGAGAGGCAATTTTTCTAATTCTGTTAATTTCACTCACCAAAGCAATTAAAAGCAGGCAGAGATAATGCTGGGAAACAATCGCCGGCTGACAAAGTGTTTCTGTCTTTGTAAATGAAACATCTTTAGGCTAATTTCAACTTCCACGCCTGCATGGTTCACTCTAATTTCAGATAAAATTAACACAGCTAGATTTGGACCTTCATAAAAAATGTTTTAAAAAAAAGAGGAGAAAGACAAGGGGGGAAAAAAGCGATCGATCCTGTACACAATATTTTTAGAATTAGGTCCGTGTCGCTGGAGCTTTGCTAGATCTAATTTTCAGTATCTATAAGGACATTTTCATACAATTAATTTTCCTTTAATCATAATTGTACAAAGGGACTCCTCTGTATAAAATTCCAATTATATTTCCTGTTTAAAATGTAAGTTTGAATTATGATTTCTTTCCTCATTACGGCTCTGGTTTAATGAATCAATCGCTGCATCACTGCTTTCAGACATCAAATGGTGCGGAAAAAGTTTCAGCTCCACTTTCTCCCCGCTTTTATCCAAGGAGAAATATTCTCCCTTTCCCCTTCTCTTCCTGTCTCGGATAGTTGGCAGAAAGGATAGCGGGGCGTCTTGTGATAAGTGCACCACATTCTACTTCATTTGCCAGTTTTAAAGTTAAAGCCTTTAATTGTTACGGCGTGATATCCAAGAAAATTGGACTGAACTCATTCACGAGATGAAGAAATAATAAAAAGACATAACCCAAATGTGTATCTCTGTAGGAGAGACATCAATTAAGCTGAGACTTATCCAGCAGCGCCACATCATTTTTCTGGGCTGTGAGCTAAAGAAGGACCAAAAAAAAAAGAAAAAAAAAAGCCTGAAGCTTGCATTTGTTCACATTTTTAAACTTGAGGCTCTCCGGCCAGTAAAACTCGAAACTTTCCCCGAAATGTTGAAAGTGCTTTTTGATGAATTCCTCAGTGTG
Organism: Haplochromis burtoni; assembly: GCF_018398535.1. NCBI lineage: Eukaryota > Metazoa > Chordata > Actinopteri > Cichliformes > Cichlidae > Haplochromis > Haplochromis burtoni. Next base: position 912,740 of record NW_024582590.1, on the reverse strand, counting down.
TGTCTGACTGGAAGTTGTTCCTCGTACACCAGCCTCCCCTGACAAACCCCAACAGCTCTGGATTAAATGATCAGTGTTATGAGTTGTGGTTCAACACTTGGCAAAGACTGATGAATACCCTTGTTTCTAAAACTTGTAGCAGTTGTGTACGGAGCAGGCAGAAATGAATGAAACCACGAGTGCAACCGAGGTCAGAGGCGTTCATAAGAAACCACTGAAGAGCCAGCCAGCTCAACCTAATCTCCCTCTATGCCTCGCTACATTACACCTGCAAAACCTTTGTAAACCCTACACCGTGATCTATGGCGTAAACTGACATGCACGTCACTAGAAATGTGGGATGGTTGCAGCATAAAAGTATTGTGATTGGCCCGTTCAGTTCCACCAATTTGTCTGGTGCGTTTTCACTGCACTTTTTGAAATGAATGAATCATAGCATCAACAAACGGAGTCCCAACTTTCAGCAAATTTCTGAACAGAGACTGCTGAAACTGAGTGACTGCAGCTGGCACAATATCAGATTGTTAATGATTGTCATGGTCAAACACATACCAGGTAACAATATTATCACAGAAATACTGGAAATAATAATAAACCTTTACTATTAATACATTATCAGTATTTGTATCGACAAATCTATCAATAATCAGCAGTCAAACTATGATTTGTGCAGGTAACAGACAAAAAACTGGGACTTATTTACAGCGTACTGTATGAACAGAACCATAGAAGTTAGCTAATTATTTCTAGGAATATGTAAGAGAAAAGAAACTATCAGCAGACTATGACAAACCTCTCGATGCCTTGGTGTCTGAGTCTTAACAAAAAGTAAAAAAGAAAAGTCGGAGATTAGATTAGGGACTATCTGATCACATGATAACTGAGCAAGCTGATAAATAGTTTTGCTAGATGCTATGGTCACATTTCACTCAGCACTCACAGGTATTTATGCAATAAATGATTAACAGCACTCTATAAAGAGAAATCGTTCAGGTTGCTTTCAACCACAAACTTCTGCTTTTCTACTGTGAGAAATTTTTTGTTTGGACATATTTCAAAAGATGAACCAAGCTTCACATTGGGACGGCACTGCAAAGGTCCCGAATTACAGTAACAACCCCAATTTGACAGAGGAGCGATCCAATCGCCCATCGAGATGGGACCGGCACTGATGCGGCGCTACAGGACTACTTAAGCTCCCTCACGGAGACCGCAGCTGTCTGTCTCGGAGGCGCGAGGAGAGGCAGAACAAAGTGCTGCAGCTGATGAAGGCGCCAAAGATACTGCTTTATTAACTCTCCGTCCACATCAAACCTGCAGCGAGCAGCTCGCTGATTAAACACAGAGACAACACACATCAAACCTGCATGCTCAACAAGCTGATTAAACAGACGAAAGCCTCGCCGCTCTCACGCTAATAACCCGCCGCACAAAAAATACATTAGAGCTGAAAGCAAGAGAAGGAGAGGGAGAGAGGCGCGCTTGTATCACAAAATCACAGACTTGTGAAGAGAAACATTAAAAGAGGATATTTAGAGAAAGAAAAGGAGGAGAGAATGGGAAGGAGAGGAGGATGTGTGAGCTCCCTCTTCAGAGAGAGAGGGAGAACCTGAGGTACCTGACACAGAGTCGCGCACTGGAGAGGAGCCACTTATTGATCAGAGCAAAGAGAATTACCCACCACAGAGGAAATACTTTTAATCAACTTTGCACTTTAAACACTCTCCTCGACGCTGCGTGGGCTCTTATCGCTCCTCCAAGGCCACCGTCCCCGCCATCAGTGCTCGCGCCGCGGGAGGAAGTGTCCGCGCAGGCCGCCGTTTCGATCCGTCGTGTTCAGCTTCAATAAAAATCAGCTCGTACTCCTCAGCTTTTAGCATCAGAGCTGAGCAGCACTGTCTGTTGATGTGCCCGCTTACGACAAACTCAAGCAAAGCAATAGAAACTGAAACTCTGGTGACTTATTGATCATCTCCACACTTAAAGGCATGTGGGAGGGGGTGTATAAAAGACCACAGCGGTGCATGGGCTGACAGTCCTGCAGGTCTGCAGAGCCCCCGTGTCCTAAATGCTCTGAAACGAGTTGGTATTTCTGTTTTCAGTGAGACCTGCATGATGAGTCAGAACAGAGTCAGTTTCAAAATGTGACTGATAGAAACCTTCTCACAAATCAAACAGTTAATCAATGCTCAGTATGTTTCATCATAGTGCTCCTTTATATCTTTATCATAACCATTTGACTCGGCAGGTTGAGCACGCTCACAGTTATGGTTTATGAATCTGAGTTGTGTATTGACCGTCTGAGACTTCAGCACACACTGACTTTCACTCCTTTGCTGAGATTTTAATTTCCAAATCTTCTTTCATTGCATTTAAACATGAACAGGATGGAAGAGAAACTCTGACGCGATGCCGTGTCCTCAATAGTCCATTATCAGTAACACTGCAACAGCAGTTTGTGGAAGTTGAAGTTCATTCTTTACATTTTCTGCAAATATCACCAAAGTATCAACTCATGTAAGGCTCAAGTTTGTTGTAGAACCATAGATGAAATTATAAAGAAAAGAAAAGAAAGGTAGGAAACGCCCATCGCGGCCATCAGTCAGGCACACGGTGTACTGGAAGGCTGATGATGACGCTGCAGTGGCGGTGAGGTGAACCCGGCACGATAGCGAACATCAAAGGCCTAAACACTCATGAAGAAACATGCTACAGTGTGAAAAAAGGGTTTTTTCTGAGAGCCTGTTTCCTCAGCCTCTCTGTGAAACTCAAATTCTCTCCATCTCTTCTCTCATCACTCATCTCAACCTGCAGTCTCTCCTTTATATTCTCACTTCCTCTTCTCTTTCTGTCATTATCTCTCATCCCCACCACCCCCACCGCCGCCGCCACCTCTCTTTCTTCTTCTCCGTCCCCTTTCGATATCACTTGCGCTCTCTCCATTCCTTGCACTCCATCACCTTCCCTCTGTCTCTCTCTCCCTCCCCTCCACCCCCTTTCCTTTTTTTTCTTCCTTCCCGGTGAAAAAGCGGAGTGACTGGGAGCGTCACTCTGTGCGGATAGCTGGGAGCCGTTGGCGGTTATCGGCTCCTGCAGACTCTCTCTGCCGGTCTGATCTGTCTCCTCTTCATTAAGCAAATACGCCGACGTGGAAATGAAAACATAATAGCTATTTGATTTCCAGCGAGATATTTTGCATATTGGTTCGGAGCTGATAGCGGAATTTCATCAAGTCGTTTTTTTTCCCTCTCTCCTTCTCTCTTCCCTCACTCTCCCGCCACCGCCACCACCACCACCCCCCTCCACCACCTCCTCCTCCTCCTCCATCCTCATGCTTTAAAAACTGAATTACTGAGCTGGGCCGGCTTTCAGCAAAGATTTCTTTACATTGGTGGGAAGAGGAGGGGGACAGGAGGGAGAGAGAGAAATCTAGTTCCCGAGGAAGACTACTTAAACGATTAAATATCCCCCATTCCCATCTTTTTTTTTTCTCTCCCTCTCCCTTTTTTGATAACAAGGAAGAAAATTTAAAGAATTCACAGTGCTTTAGGTTGACTATACTAATCAGAGATAGGAGGGAGAAAATTAACTCCTTAATGAGCAAAGCCGTCTCCCCGATAAAGGTCCTGGGGAGATGGCGGGGTGGGACACCGTCTGAACCATGGTGCAGAGACAGAGAAGACAGAAAGCAGTGGACAGACTGATGGAGTGCAATGGAAACGGACTGAGAGGCTCGACACCAAGCCGGGGCCAACAATTAGTTTTCCTCCTCTGAGGAGGAGGAGATACTTGCTTTGGCCACGATGAGGGCAGGTGGAGAGATAGCACACAACACCGCCCCCACAGTGGCACAGACAGCCACAGCGACTCGCGGCCTTGATGGATGGCCCGGCGGCGGGGTATTCTTCATGCCCCCCAGAGAGAAAAACTAGCCCTGGAGGAGGAGATCAGTAGCCCCTTCACAGCAGGCCTATCTGATAGTCCGGAGCCTCTCAGGAGGACTATTCAGTGGGCCGAGCTCGCTGAAATAAATCTCCCTGCTGCTGCGTTACATGTTGGAACACCGTGTTGCTTCAGACCTGATAGCAGCCCCGCCGTGTTACTGCTACTGTACACGCTCACACATACAGTGGAGTAGACACACACCTTTATCACAGGGCTCTGAGGCAAGGAGAGCAGCCTCGCTAAGGATCTGTTAACCGAACGGGTCACATGCTGCTCTCATCAGCGTCCCTATACTCCCTGCCATGCCTGCACTGTCTGTGTCCATCAGCTCAAACCCGGAGACAACACAATTCTGGAAAGTTTCATTTTTCACACTCATCGGGAACTACAGAGAGCAGAACAGAGCCAGAGCTGATCTGGGAGAGCCGTTCCCTTTTCCTATTAATCCCATTGCTCAGAAACTGGCTTCAGTTCAGCAGGGGGCGCAGCAGAACTGAGTCAGTCCTCTATGAACAGAAGCTAAAAGAATGATTTACAGCTAAATTATTATTTACACCTGCTTGGAGACAAAAAAGCCAAGCTGATGTGGCCCATTAGGGTTCTGTTAATGCTTGCCGATTGGTTCTCAGAGGATTCAGGGCAGAACGCGGTCCCTTCATGGTATCCAAAAAGCAGAAGACGTTAAAAGTGTAGTTAGACCACAACAGAAACTTCCACGTGTGTCGAACAAGCAGCTGGTTGTGGTGGCTGAGGGTGGCTGCCACTAGATATTCTCTCCTGGTGATGGAGTCATGCCTGAAATCAAAAATGGTGGGATTTTTGTCTGAGGAGGTGCAAATAATTATTTTAGCCCAGTTAGTGAGGAAGCATCCTGTGAACACCTCTCCTGTGTCCCCGACTGAAATGCAGACACTCGAGAGGCTCCAGCTAAGTCCTCGTTGTTGGCAGAGCAAAGGGCAGCAGCAGTTTGTGCACTTTCACTAATTAAAAGTGTGAGAACTTTGTAACACTTATTCGAGGCTATACAAGAGAGCCAAAATGTCCATTTCAGTGGTCAACAGGTCAAAAACTTCATGTTTAAACCAGAGAAATTAAATAAAATCAGCGACTTTTCCCAAAAATTACCCTCCAACAAGCTTTTCTCTATGTTGCACTCCTGCTATAACTACTTTTACGCAACACTAACATGCTTGCATCAGGGATTTCTCCCTGCACATTTCTGCTCTTTAATTATATCTTCTTTTTGACCGTCTGCAGCAGGTCACAGTAACAATTATGGCCAATTAATTCACACTTTGCTTTCTTTGCTGTGTGTGAATTGTGAGTACAACTGCACCCCTATAGGAGAGAATAAATGTTTGATCCTGGGTCAGTTTAAGAAAAACAAAACAGCGTCAGTTAATCCCAGCAGGTCGCTGCACCATCGAGGAACGAAGCAGCACACAGCGTTTCAACAGCAGCGAGTTAAAACTGAACTACATGACTGAGATTGTGCGATAACATTTTGGAGATGTTGCATTTCAGCAGATTTCATCACCTTTGACAGAAAGATCCTATCAGGCTGGTGTGACTAATACAAAGTCACCTCTCGCCTTCTCTGAACAGCGCGCCTGCCTCGTCGTTGTTTTTGCTCAGCTTGCTGCCATTTTGGCTGCATTTTGCACACACTTTAACGTGGGGAGGTATGTTCCCCAAAACGCTGTATTTTGGAGTGAAGACTGCACGCCGCGCAGCAGGCAGATCTGTCTCAGTGAGCTAAAAGTTTTATAAGCTTGTTTTTTGCAGCCGTACGCCAGAGACGCTTCGTACACCACACGTGCTGTTGAGACACCGCATGATGTGTTGGATCAAGTCCTCCCTTTGGCATTCTGTTTCACAACCGTTTCTTCTCTGGCAGCACTTCAGACGCACTCACCCTGACAGACTGTTTCATTTTCCTCAAGGACGCCTCACTCCCACATGCATCGCACAGGAACCTCAGTCTGCAGCTTAAATGCAGCCAAAGCAAGCGGTGCATTCCTTTTAAAAGCTAATGAAAAGTGAGCGTGTGTACCAACTGGTTGAACCATGCTCCACATGTTAGCTGAGGAAACAACAGCACCAGGCAACAGCTATCAGCCTAATGAGCTAATGAAACATTTCACTCTGAGGACAAAATAGGGTTCACTTTTTCATCTGCTAGTCCCCGTGAGACTTGGATCTTTAGTCCACGACCATAAAAAGTAAAAAAATAAAAAATACAAAAATGCTTTCAGATGACTGCCACAAACCTGCCAACTCGACGCATCACTGAAATCATGTAAACGCTTAAACAGGCTTCTGTTTGCAGAATAATTGCAGCTCTGCTTCATGTTGAGTCAGACTAAGATTCACTTCACTGTGAGCGGTGACCCCCAAACCACAAAGAGTAACAAAAACCACAAGTGTCTTAAAACCAGACAGCGACTAGCTTTTATGGATTAGCTGATATTTTTAGGCAGCAAATAATCAAAACTAAATGCCAGGAAGGATTACTTTCATTACTTTCCAAAGATTTTATTTATAGAAATATATTTTTTCTAGTCTGCTATCAGGGAACGGGGCTGAAGAGCTACTATGTAACAAATCCCATCCATGCACAGGGATGTGAGTGAAAAAGAGAGATGTTTGTTTTACTTAAACAGGGCCTAAAGCAGAAAAATGGTGTCATTACATATTTTGTCCAGCAGAGCGGCTCCAAACCGCTGTTTCTGACTCCCCCTGTGCTGTCTGCAGCACGTGCAGCATCAGGAATTTGTTTCCTTCAGCCAAAATGGCTGAACAGACACACACTCAACACACGAGTGGAGAGTTAACAAACAGTGCCCTCATCATTTTCCCTTTTAATTCACAACTGATAGTAAGAATATCAGCAGGTGTGGGTGTCTGAAGATTTACTCTCAAAAATCTGCATTGGTATACATGAGTTACATGTATATATATATATTCTTTGTCTTTTCATGCTCTGATGATAAAATGTAGAGAGGAAAAAGGGAGTAAAAACAGGTGGCATTTCAAAAGGGAGGAGTCTGAAGAAAAGGAGTTAGAAAGCAGTTGCCATGAAGCCGGAGCTGAGACCCTGGACTATTGAAGCCAGGCATGCAGACGAGAAAGCCAGCCGATAAGCCTGGCTGATAAAAGATAGAAAATAGCAGCAGATTTGAACTTTCCCACCGTCCTACGATCCACAGGGGGAGGAGGGGTTGATTCAACTACTTATTGAATCCCCTCCTATCTACAACCAACACCCCCTCCCTCCTCCTTTACCTCCCCAAACCCAACAGCCAGGCAAGGCCAGCGAGTGGAGCGGGAACACAAGGCTGATACATTCAAAGGCACTCGTGCACTTTCCTCACCCAAAAAAAGAGTTACAGAGCGGCCAGAAGGTTTCTCAGAGTGGACAACCGAAGGTCAGGAAGTGCTAACTGGTTTCTCTAGACGCGTACACACAAACACACACGTGCCTACACAAGGTCATACAGTATGTGAAGTCTACCCATCATCGCTCTATCCTCAAATCATATCAGAGACAGTGTTTCTTTCCATATCTCTGCTCCTCTCCGCTGATATAAAGACACTTGGCCTTGAGTAAACTCGTGAGAATTTTCACCCACACATCTACACACACACAGTTTTTTCAGTGAAAGGTCATCCATGTACTCATCGTGGTAGTGAGACGCATACGTGGATGCGCTGTGGAGAATTACAGACGGGACTCATTCATATACTCCTGTAATCCACAGACAAGCAGGACTCAAACAGCACGGTACAGGCGCGAGGCGCCTCTGTCTCGTATCCAAAAACACTCCGAAGAGGGAGCAGGGCAGGCTGAAAGGCTGCCTTTCTTTTCTGATTAAATACGGGACACAATTTAATCTCTTTGGTCAGTGACAGTGACATTGTCAGTGACTTATCTAGGGCTGGGGTTAATGTCCAGCTCTTTTTTTAAACATTGTCTTTGACCCTTTGTGAACATCCAAATGGAAATGCATTTAAGAGAAAACAGCAAAATGTTAGGCACTTTTAGTTTCTGAAAGTTGTGTATCTATGTGTAAGTATGTAAAACAAGGCGAAAAGGTCGAGTTTTCAGTACACATGTAACAGAAACCACAGAGCTCATGCAATAAGGGCAGCTGATCCAAAGATTAGATGCTACATCCTCGTAAGCTCTGCTGCCTGTGGACAGAATAGTGAAAAGATCACGTGCTTTTATCGCCGGTCCGACATACAAGAACTGGTCATCTTGGGCTTTGCAGGAAATAATATCTGAAAATGAATTCTACATTTCCATGAGGATGTGAGTCTTTTCCTGTCTTTAAATTACATCCAGAAACCTGAAAAGCTTCACTTTTGCCAATTTTTTAAAGAAATTGCCCACTCAGTTCCTGGCGTCTGCCTATTCGTGCAAAGTGCGGTTAGAGCTGGCTAACGGCAGGAGCTGAAAACTGCAGGAGACATCAGAAGCAGGTTCACGCACAGCCTCAACAGCAAAGTGTGCGCATGTGAGAAAAGCAGTGATCGTGCATTTGTTTTGATTTAACTTTTAGAGTGATTAGTGGTCAGTTTCACTGCCAATGTGTGTGCGTGTTTGTGTGACTGCTTGTGTGTCCACATGACATCTCGATCTCAACTGGAGATGGGAGGCAGATTCGAGATTATAATGGTATGCAGGAGGAAAGAGACCGATGTGGTCCTCCCTCGCTCGCCCTTCCAGTCTGAGTGACCCCAAACGCCGCGTCGTCTTCTGACATGAACCAGCTCTGCGCACCATGTTGTTAACATTGTAAGAGACAGCGGTTTATTATTAAAACGCTTAAAGACGCCTCGATTTTCTTCACTCTTCTATTCGCCTTTTCGTCATCGGAGTCTTCGTCGAGCTTTGACTCTAACCCCGAATATCACTGCACGCTTCACTGGAGGAACAGTTGCACAGAAGGACTGAACACAAGAGACACACACAGATGTTTCTGTTAATATGAGACTAAACACACTCTGGGAGGGAGGGAAAACAGCGACACAACAGAGACAAAAACATGACAGAGTGCAATGAAAACTGCTCAGGGGAGGCTTTGTGTCTGTGTGGAAATGATGTCATTTATAAATGATGCATTTAGGTGAAACTACTCTCAAGACATCTGCAGGCATGACCTTCAACTATTACAGCAACTTCCAGCACACAGTTGGAGCGTCTTCTTTTAATCTAAATGAATGAATGCTTTTCCTGAACGAGTCAAACTGGTTTCAAATATTTCGGGACCTTAAAAGTTGTCAGATTTATGTGTGACCCATAACTCTGCATTATTTTGGTGTTTTCTGAAGATAGAGGGCAGAAGAAGCAAAGTGAGTCAAAAGTATTTAATTAAAATAGAAACAAAGCAGCAACCTTTCCTGCTGAAGAATTAAGCTGATGTAGAAATGAAAAAACTGTAGGTTAGCTCCACAAACTCCACAGCTAGTTAAAAAACAGCCTGTACCCCTTCATAACAACTCTGTGGTGGGCGATTTTTTTCATTTTTATTGTTACATTTGAAATCAGGGGTGGGGAAATCCAGGCCTCGAGGGCCGGTGTCCTGCAGGTTTTAGATGTGTCCTTGATCCATCACAGCTGATTTAAATGGCTAAATTACCTCCTTAACATGTCTTGAAGTTCTCCAGAGGCCTGGTAATGAACTAATCATTTGATTCAGGTGTGTTGACCCAGGGTGAGATCTAAAACCTGCAGGACACCGGCCCTCCCTCGAGGCCTGGAGTTCCCCACCCCTGCTTTAAAAGTCTTAAAGTGTCTGCTTTGATTGGCAGAGCTAGGCTAGGCTTCACCTCTGCTAACTGGACTCACTGAACAACTGACGTAACGGTAACTACAATCATCAGGCTTTTATCATTTCAACATATTTTAGAAAAAATGAGGTTTTGAGGTCTGTTTGCAGAGGTAAACAGTACTTGGACAGGCAGTGAAATTTAATATTTTCCCTCCTTTTTTGTGCAAAGACAACAACTGTGCTTTGATTTATATGATTTAGACTATTCTTACCGGTAAAATGAAACCCAAGAAGACATTTTACACATAGACTGAACTTTTATAGCACTTACCATGGGAGGGTTGCATGTGTAATGCGTGGACATTAGCCATTTTTTAATCCCGAGTATAAACTCTGTGTCATCAGATTGTAGCAAATAGAGGGTAAAAGTCTGGTTTTTATCCCAAGTGTTGGCAGTCTGGGGTTAGAGTTGTCACCGATGAAGACTTGATGAACCCGAGTCATCGGTAACCCATCTACAAACACGGTTCTGTTAACTCCTGAAGTTTGAGACGGCTCATGGTCTCTGAAAATGTTCCTAGAACAAACCCGAGCTCAATCATAGACGATTACTGGTGACGTGGTGGGTGTTCAGAGATTTAATCTTTAGCTGTGATCAGTAAAATCGAAAGTTTACTTCTTAAAAGTAATGCTTATCAGATGCTTCTTTTTGCCAAATAAGAGAAGAGTTACCTCAGTGATCTGATCATTTCTCTTGCCTTGGTTCTTATCTGCAGTTTGCCCTGAGACATGACTCTCTTATTATCCTATAAGCAAAGGAAACACTTCTAAATGCTACTTTTTCTCACACATTTCTTCTATAATTACCATCGGGGTGTTGATTTTTTTTCCCCCAAGTTAATTAAAGGATGTAAATCATCTTAATGGTCTGATCCGTCTAACAACTATACTCTTTTCTCCTCCCAACACAGCTGATTGCTCCCAGATTGGATTTCAGGAGCTTCTGTGCTGTCACCGGTTTAAAAATGTTTCCTAACCTGCACTTTTTCTCAACACTGACGATTTCACGTGTGAGATAGATGCTGCTTTTCTCTAGCAACCTGTTTGTTTTTGCTGAATTAAAAGCACGTCATGAAACCGTGAGCGGCCTACTTGGATTAGTCTGTCACAGAGGCGAAGCTCAGCTATGATTTTTAGGTTTCTAAACGTCAAACATACAGAAAGCTTCTGTCCAAACGTTGCTCTTTTTTAACCTGAATTGACAGTAAATCTGCACGTGCCTGTTGTAACTGAGGGTCAAGTGTGACGAGGATGTGCACAGTAAATAGTCACCAAACAATGCATTAAAAGAATTCAATATGCCACCGTTCCACATGAGAGAATCCCACAGTGTCGTACATCTGTGTGATCTCCGGCTGCCTACTGTAAATCTGCCTCTCCGCTGCCAACAAGAGGAAGCTTCTGGCAGGAAACCCTCTCTGAGAAGTCAAGAGAAATACCACGAGAGAGAGCGAGAGGAGGGGTGGGAGGCGAGATAAAAGGCCAGAGAAATGATAAAGATAAAGACTCAGACAAGCAAAGTAAAAGAAAAACAAGAGGAAGGAGAGATGGAAAGATGAGGGGGCAGTCTTTTTGTTGAAGAGAGCAGAAATAGAGAAGGAGAAAGGGGGGTACGCCACTCACAACTTGGCTTTGCATCTGTTATCTCCGCCTCCTGTCACAAGGCTTAAAATAAAAATAAAAATAAAGTGAGATGGTGGCAGCAGTGTTGTTGCGATAGCCCTGTGGAGCATGAAGAGGGGATGTAAAGGAGATAACTGGTTAAATATAACCCGCTGCATGGCTGGCAGCAGCAAAGAAAGGGGGTATTTTCAAGAGGCAGGGCATCAGTGGAGCCCTCACTACCCAGATAACATCCATGTTAAGTGTGTGTGTGTTCTTGCAAAAGACATATCCATAATTACTCTATGGATCGAACGCATGTGCCCACACGCACACGCAGACAGAGGAGCAGAGCCAAGAAAAGATGCGCTCGCTCACATCTATGTATCTCTCTGCCTCACCAAAGGAAGTATCAGCAACCCCCTCCCCACACCCCCCACCCATCTCACACACACACACACACCCCTCCAACGCAAAAAGTCACAACGGGATTTCTGATGGGAAAAATGTGCTTTCCTCAGATGATGGTCAGATAGACGGGGAGTACAGCCAAATGTCAGAGATGATAAATGGAAGGGTGCTGAGACAAGATCACACACACACACACAAACACACAGCAATACTCTCTTCTTCACTTGTACAGCCACATGCAGATACACACACAAACAACTGTTTCTTCCACAGCTGAGGGATGCATCACCGTACAAGATGAAATTAGGCAAACTTTCCTCTGACAAACTGAGCCGCGTTTGTTTGGCAGGTGTTTAATTGTTCGGCAGACCTTCATCTACAACATCTACAGAGTGCGCTGAGCTGCATCATCTGCTGCAGCTGATGACTGTTCTCACGAATTCACCGGTTAACCCACAACAAATAAGGCAAAATTAGATATTCACAAAATTTCCAGCGCACTGCGGCGGCGTCATTCGATGAGAAAAAATCTTCCAGAGCTATTTTTTCTCTCCTCTGCTGTTTGAATGATTACCTTAACTCTAATTTTTAAAACTGAACATTTCTGTCACAGAAACACGGCCATGGAGTCAAAGAAAACACAAAAATATATTCTTTCTGAACTGCTACACACATTAAAAGTGCAGACAAGACCAACTTGCTGCACTCTGGAAATAAAGTTGAAGGTGCTTAATATTCATATTTTTGGTTTCAAAATACCTCACACGTTCTTAAATGACACCTAAACTTCTTTATAATGGAGATGTGATGCTGTAATACAGGAAGAATGTGGTTTGGCATTATCTTGCTGAAATAAGTAACTACATATCATCAGATCTGCTGGTTAGTCATGCCAAACGCCCGTGCACTCACAGACACTCACTTTTAAAACTAATAATAGGCCAGAAGGTAAATAAACTGGTATTTATGTATCGCTTTCCTGCTCTGGCACAATCACCCATTCATGCTGTGTTTATGTAGGGTTGGATAACTTGGCAAGCAAGTAATCAAACTACTGATCTTCCTATTAGTACAAGTCTCGCTCTACCTTGGCCACAGGTGATGATTTATGCACGACTTACAAAGAGAACTTGAAATTTTGAGAGCTCGGACCGCAGGACGGTTTTCCAATTTGCCTCCGACTTTGACACGACTGACGCCAGTTCTCAGATGCACTCCACAGAATCATGTCACGTTTTCAATGCATCATTAATTTGGAATTCAGCCAGAAGCACAGCTCAGTATTTTATCACGGTGTATGGAGGGCCAGTCGTGCAGTAAGAATTCTTCAGTGCTGAACTAAAAGGACCATTTCTGTTTGTTTATTGCTCAGTGTGAAGTCTGCACTGCTTGGATCTGTAACTGCAGCAATCTTGCATACAAACACACAAAAATAAATGTGGCGAATGTGTTCGGCATCGAGCTCTTAATCATTCCCAATGGCAGCAGGTTTCAGAGGTGATGATAAAAGGCAACAGCGTGCTTCCATGTAACATTTCCAGAAATTAGAAGATTGTTTCCATGGTTTCCTTGATAAAAGAATATGTCGCTCACTCTTAGAACAGATGCTTAGTAGGACTTTTTACAGACGCTTAAACATCACACTTTACATACAAACAGGTTTCCATAGGCTACCTCTTTTATTTTATATTAGAAGCTAACAATGTGAACCGAAAGCAAACTTCAAACTGCGCTGAACACTTTGCTTCAGTGTGTTTGTGCTTTTGTGGGATAGCCCTCATATAACCATCTCAGGCCTGTTTGTGAGCACATCAGCCCGCCCACACACAAACTCTACTTTTTGTTTAGGAGCTAATACTGACTGCTTCAGACAGAGGATGAATAGAGGGGCTGCATCGAAGCCCACTATAAGCCAAATAAGTGTTGTTTTGAAGTCTGAGTCATTCAAAGAATCTGTAGTAGAGTCCACAAATTAAAAAAACAGCCTGTGAATGATCACAAGACGTTCCCCTTTGCAGTGCCTTTGTGTGTAGAGATGTGTAGAGAGCTAGGGTTTCGTGATTAATCAGCCTGCAATTCATTATTTCCATACATAGACCATACAATTTTCCAAACAGTCAAAGTCTTCAGATTGCTTTCAATGCACAAAACACAGAAAAGGTATAAATCCTCACATTTATCCACTACTCACCAGTCCTGTTATTGACACTCTTTAAAGCCACAAAAAGGGGAGAAAGCTATAACCCAGCCATGACACGTTTTTCTTACTGCTTTTTAAATAAACCTTTAATATGACTCAGTGGGAGTGTAATGCTAAGTTGATTAAGGAAAAAAGCAGGGAGAAGTTTTCTCTCTGCTGTCGTGCAAAACAAAGTGGTGAAAGACACCGGAGCTGGCTGCAGGGCTCAGAGTCTTGCTTAAAGGCACTTCTGCTCACTGTAGGCTGCGAGCCAGTGGTAGCAGCAGAGGGAGGTCGCTCTCTCCTCCATTAAAGCATATTATTAGGTTATTAGGTGGTGACATCCATGATAGCATGTCTTGTCTTCCTTGGCCTGGCCTTGCCTCGTCTGGTCTGGTGTCTTATAGGGATTTAGTCTCCTGATGCCTAGCCTAGTAGAGGTCTGTGTGTGTGCATGTGTATGTGTGAGCGTGTGCATGTGTGTGTGTGTGCATGTGTATGTGTGAGCTGTGTGTGTGCATGTGTATGTGTGTGTGTGTGTGTGTGTGTGTGTGTGTGTACGCGGATGACTTCAGAGATAATTTTAATATCAGGCCGGTGTGGATTGCTGATAGTGTTTTAAGGCAGGGCCCGGTGGACCGAGCGCTGGTCGTACCTATCTGTAATTAGTAACCATTCCCTATCACTGATAAGATAAACCACGCCTGACCTTTTCCATTCAGTCACCATAGCAACCTGAAACCCCCACCCCAGCACCGCCACCCTCCCCTCCATATTATTTTAGTGATTAAACAGCAAATAGTGCTGAAGATGTGAGGAGCTGATAAGGGCATGATTAATAATAGTCCTCCACATGGTCCTCTGAGGTGTGTGTGTGTGTGTGTGTGTGTGTGTGTGTGTGTACTGAGGAGGGGCCCATCAGTGTCAAACAGTCACTGTGAAAAGCCTCGGTTTGGCTTTTTGTGGTGAATAATGGAAATTTAAGACGAGCTGAAAGTGAAATAAAAGCAGCGGGATGAGGACGATAGATGTCTCTCTCTCTCTCTCTGAGACGCTCTCTGAGGATAGGGAATATTAGCGTTACCCACACCCACTCAGCTTTTACCCACTGTGGCCCTTACATTCTGAGGGGCCGCCGCGCTGGTGGAAGCGCTATCTGTCGATGAATAATGAATGCGGGACTCCAGGATTACCTCGTCCCCACTTTAAAACGCTGCGCTGTGGTTTTAGAGAAAGGTAACCTCTTGATCAGAGAAGCTTGAAGTGCAGCTCGCATTTGTGACAAACGTCAAACGTCCCCTTCAGTGGAAAAATCACTCACTCATTGTGGAGATGGTGTGAGATACATTCAGGTGTGAATATGACGAAACACTTCCTTAAAAAATATCAGTTTCTAGAAACGCTGAAGCTCCACCACATTACATTTAGCCATTTCACACACAGTGTTTGGCCACACTGTGCATGCAATCTATATTATTTAATCATTTGAGAAGGAGGAACAGACCAGTATCTGGTACTTTTATCTTCTTTAAAGCCTCTCGAAGCCCGTCAGCCTCTCCGCCACCAGCTTTGAAAAAGGCTTTGTAAGTGTTGTAATTATTTTTAGGTGACTAATGCTGTCATGCAAAGACTAAAACATGTATACATAGTTTTTAAGACCTGAACCTAACATGCTGGTATTTTATAGCTTTTCATAAATGCATTTCCAAAATTTTATTAGCTGATTTTGTCATAGAGGGAAAAAAATTAACACCAGATAAAAATTGCTGCTAAAAGCTAACTAGCATAGCTGTGCAAAAACATTTCAGGGAGAATCTGAAAAAAGGAAATATAGTTTATTTTAAATAAACCAAAACATATGGCCTGACACAGCTACCTGCTTTTAATTAAAACTGATGCCACAGGGCAATTGTAAAAGTTTAAATGTATAAAACAGAAATGGGCCAAAAAGAAAAATGCCCTGCAAAAAAACCACGTTTTAGCACGACCACTCATACAGAAATTGCCTCTGCAGTTCCCCTCAGCCTTTCACCCTCTTGTTCAATCGTTTGGTTGGTCTGAACTGCAGCAACAGCAACCAAACGCAGATTAATAAATAATATAATAAGAAGTGTACACAAACAGCAAAATCTGCCCAGAACCAACAGTGAAGAAGCAAAAAGCTTGTAATTATCAATAAAAACAAGGTAGGATTCAATTTCCTTCCATTCTGGCTCTGCACAGGTTCAGTGAACAAGCATGTGTCTCTGTAGTGCAGTGGAGTGCATTACAAAACGCATGTGGCGTAAAAATCCTCCAAATCCAACAACTGAAAGTAAATTCTGAATTTACTAGTTCCTGCAGTACTCATGAATGTATTACTGGCAGAGGGAAACTGAAGGAGCAATCTGATCATGACCCATGCACCTTACACATACATGACGATTAATACACCCAAATCTACACGCCAAACTTCCCAGCCCAGTTAATGATTACTTTAAAACGGTGGGCCACCCAACGGCTCTCAGCACTGCGCTCACTCCTAGGAACTGCAGCTCTATATCTCCCTGCATTTGCATGCCACCGAAACGGTGAGTAGGTATGCAAAGCGGCGCGAGTTGACTGAAAGGTCAGTGTGGGTTTGTTAAGGCCACGAAGCCCAAAAAGCTAAGCAGAACCTGGCCGGCTGTTATCGGTCAGATCCCTGAACTGATACGGGCAAAGGGGGAGGGTCGGGGATTCTCCTTCCTTATACTCAAAAGGGAAGTCTCCCTTTTACCTCTGCTGGTGAATTACAGCAATACAGGATGTCCCGATGCACTGCAGGTCCACAACAAAAAAACTGGAGACATCAGCAGAGAAGCAGAAGGTGATAAACCAACCAAATAAACCAGCGTATTTCTCCCACAGGTCTCTGCCAACATCTCTGTCCAGGTAATGTACAGTGTCGTTTCAGGATAAAGGAGATTTCTCACCAACTTGAAGACATTTCGAACTCTGTCATAGATTCTGAAATTACAAAAAATCCTATAAAAATAAGCGAATGACCAGAACCGTCACCCTAACCCTAGACGGGTCACCAACGACCTTCTGGATGTTACAGGTTTGTTTTTATTTGAGCAAACTGACCTTTTAATTCTTGGGCGCCATATAGATTTTTTTGTTTGTTTAGTGCACCCTATCAAATATCATTTCCACATTATGTCTTTCCGGATTAATACGGCCACTATTCTGATATTGTTTCTCACACAGGGCTAAGCTCCACAATAAGGACCGGTCTCCTGACATTACAGTCGATGGGGTTGTTTGGGGGGGGGTCAGTGGAATGTGCTTGCCCCAGCGGATTTAGCCAATCAGATGAGTGTCAGCCATCCAGAGATATTTTAGAGATAATAAGCATTCTGCGATATCTCTGGAAAATTCCTGCCCCTTACAGTGGAGCAGATAATGAATGCCATACAGTGCTGAGTGATGTGGACGGAGGCAGGATCAGATTTACACAAGCAACATACACCACACACACACACATAAGTTTATATACACTACTGCTGCTGCTATAAGCACTTCCCAGCAGCACTTTGAAGGCTGTGGTACTTTCACTCACACAGACACACACAGGGACACGGCATGTCCGCATGATTGCTTGAGTAAGCGAATTAGCCTCAGCGATGGCTGAGGAGGCAATAAGTTGGCAGAAAAGAGGGATAATCTTTTATCTTTCACCCTCCCAAATGATTTCTTAAAGTCTGTATCACTTCCCTGACAGTTGACGCTCCACTTTTTCCTCTTTCATTATTTATTTATCTATTTTTGCTTTGTGTGAATTCAGCTAAAATACTTCTAAAGCGCTTAATGGCCCTATCGCTCGCTCAGATCTGCTGCCACATGCTGCCTTTTCCCCCCGCTTCCCCACATTTTCGGAGATATTCTCCGGCCCGGCCCCCGAAGAGCCGGCGCTTTATCAAACCGTCTTGACGAGAATGACACGGCCAATTATTGACAAATTATTCCTTCACAGAATGACAGTAAGACAAGGAGAGGAGTGAGCGAGAGCGGGGAGGGGGGAGAGACTACGGGCTTGGTGAGTGGAAGCCACCCCATCGCCCCCCTAACAGGCCTGAGGAGACAGGCGTCTATCAGATTCTATTAAGAGCTCGGCACTTTGGCGAACAAAGCTGCCCGCGCCCCGCCACGCATTAACTGCTATTATACGCTCATGAACTTTGTCACAATCACAATTGTTCCCCCCATTCTCTCTTTTGCACATTTTTAGTCTCCTTTTGTGCGCTTAAGAACTGAGAACCGCTTTCCTTTCTGTGTGTCTCTGTGTGTACGTGTGTCAAAGACAGGCGACGATGATGTAAATACATAAAAGGGGAGAGTGAGCGAGCTCCGATTTATCCTGGAAATTTCACAACTTCAGGTGTTGCAGTGCGTCTTATTGCACGATCGCACGGAGTAATTGTTACGAAAAGTGCACAAAAGCCAAAAATGCCGGCGATTCTTAAAAGTAGCATTTTCTGGTTTTGATGACATTTATCGTGTCTGCCAAGTGAAGCGGACAGTCGGTATGTAAGTGGAAAAATGTGGGATCATTGTTAGTTAGAGGAGCTCTGCACAGCTTGTTAACCATGTAACCAGTAAGTCTGCGTAAGACTACTTGCAGCTCTACTTAAACCACTATTACCCTGCACTATTGGTATGTACTGTATGCACTGTTGTAACTTGTGCAGCAACCAAAAGGCCACAATACATACCCAAACTGTAGGTCGTTGTAAATTTAGACACGACAAATCACTCGGAGACACATTTTACAGCTACAGCCAGTTTGCTTTACTATAAAAAGCACAGAGTAGGACAGCAGATAAAGTAAAAGCTCTCGTGTCCATTGTAACACGTTATGTGCCTGTACCTGTAAAAAAAAAAGACTTGCACAGGCAGAGAGCTCTGTCCTGTATGACCACTCTTCTTCTTGTGCAGTCAGAAATTATCTAAAGATGGGAAAACCTGAATCAAGGACAAATTTTCCCTGAGACTATATCAAGTGCTCGATATTAGCAGCTCGGCATTTTCCAATTTTTCCACGTGGCAGGCTTCCCTAAAAGTCATAAATAGATTCAGACTGGCAGCTGTCCAGCTCGTGTTTCGTAAGCCAACAGCTCTTTCCTCAGATGCGCACCACCTTCCAATAAACATCCCCCACGCAATTCAAAATAGAATGAGCACAACAGATATGGCGAGTTTGAACTGGGCCACTAATCATTAGTCAACTAACTACCTAAAGCTTTATCAGTTATTTATTCCGCCTCTCTTATCACCTCCATCAGGGGGACTTTGAGGCCTGGCAGTTTGATGGCGAGATAGAAGCAGTTTGTTCAAGGGGACGGATGAACTTTGACACTGACGTGACCAGCAGGTGAATAAAATGGTAACGCAATCACATTAAAAATAAAAAATGAAATCGTCCCTTTCTTATGATGCAAACAGCAGCAGCACAACCAGTCACTTTTAAAAATGTCATGAATGATCACATCACAAGAATCGCATTAATGAATGCAGCTGCTGGTGCATACGGTCCTTCCCTCCCTCAGCCTCTTTTAAGCGACCCATCGAACTTTCACACTAAGGGGAAAAGCCAAAATGCTGTGCAGTATAAAGCCAACATTGTGAACCCCGAGGTCCAGCTCTGGTCCAGAATCGTAACCCTAAGCCGTGTTTTAGACACTCCTGTGTAGACACTCCTGTGAAAGACAAAAACCCCTTTATGTTACATTAGCCAGCTTTGCAAAACAGTTGTTAGCATTTATGAATTAGTGTCTTCTAAAAAACTTATGTTAATATTGTTGTGTTATATTTGTTGCATAATTTCTGCTGCCCTCTTGGTCAGGTGTCTCCTTTAAAAAGAGGATTTTTAATGTCAGTGAGACAGACAGGATATACTATACTGCACAGGTAAAGGACCTGGTGTTTGTGGAGAAGCAGCAGCAGCCCACCGGGGCCCAACCCCCCTCCCCGTCCCACGGCCCACGACTGATGCCAAGCAGACCTGTTTTCCCTCTCCAACTGCCCTCCCTAACGCTGCCGCCACCCTCCTCTTTTTCCCTTTTTCTCCACTTTCAACCTCCTGCTGCCCCTCCCTATCGCTGAGCTTTGCCAAGTCCACATCGTTGGTAACGAGGGTGTAGTTTCTTAACATTCATCATCGCTGAACTCTGAAACTTTATCAGCTCCGGAGAGCGGCGCCACAGCCCCGGCCCCGGCTTTCTCAGCTCTCAGATAGGGCCGATAACGCACTGATAGATTACAGCAGATTGTTTTACTTCAGGGGACACTGCTGCTGCAGCTAATACTAATACACAGACAAGAAGACTCGCCGGTGATAGGAGGGGTGGAGGTGGAGGGTAGGGGGCAAAGAGGCACAAAGAGGTAAGGGCAATGAAACCGCGACGGGGTGGAGGAAATTACAGCCGATGTCCCATATGTCCTTATCCTGCAGTGAAAATACGAGTTTGCAAATCTGGAAACTCGCTAATGTTCTGTGAGCTGATAATACAGACTAAGAGTGGCCGCTTTAAATATTGATGCGAATGAATGAAATGTAGATTTTTAAGCCCTTTCTAAAGCGTATGCATGCATGAGAGAGTGGTTAGACACACACTTACAGGGGTAACCTGAGCTTGCAGAGAGGAGTGGTGGTGGGGGGGCAGAGGGTAGCTCGCCAGGTGACCTCCGGTTAAAAACAGGGTCAAGTGTGAAACACAAGGACCACTTTCTCCCTTTTCCTGCCTCTCCAGCACTCTCTTCTCTCTTAGCCCAGACTCACAGTTTACCACCTAATAAAAGCCACAGTTCTTAAAAAGATCTTAATCTCAGCTGGAATAACCTAATAAAATCTAACCTCAGAAAATAAGAAATATAACCTCATAAAATATCTTCTCAAAGACATTGAATTAACGGTTTATCGCTCTTTTATTTCATTATTCTTCCCACAGTATTTTCTCATCCCAGTTATGGATTTTTCCAGCCTATTTCTACAGGTGTACTCCATCATGATAAAAAAGGGTGATCCATTATTGTATTAAATTACTACAAGTACCACTCATGCAGATGAGCATGAACTTTTAGGAGTTAAAGCCTCAGCGGGCGGGCTCCCAGCGCAGCGATACATAACTGTTTAGTCCATCATTTGAGGAATATTTACCGCCTTGCCAAGAGTAAATAGACTGCATTTATTTGGAGCGTTTCTAGTCTTATCGACCATTCGGAGCGCTTTACACACACACACACACACACACACATTCACACAGTGCCTTTTCTATCACATCGGTAATACACTGGGGGTAATTCTGGGGCTTCAGAAGCTTGTCCAAGCATACTGCCTTCAACACTCAGGCTGGAGGAGCTGGGGATCAAGCTGCCAGGCTTCCCATTAGTGAACAACCAGCTTTACATACACAATTACGGACCAGGACTGACTGCAGATCAGAACGTTATAAGCTACCTCCGTAACTTCAGCCTGTTGCTACTGTAGAAAGTCCTCAGAAATACTGTTTTTGGGCATTCAGGTTTAGACATACTGACTCATGATATTTCGGTCCAAAATGCCACGCCCTCCTATGGGCAGACACTCACTTAGAGGGAACATCACTACAACAAACACAAGGACCAACACAATTCTGTTCCAGATTTCCAGTATTGCAGTACAACATGAAATTCCCTCGGTTGGGTATGGCCAAAGAGCCAAACCGCTCGGCAAATCAAAAATACTTTTGTAGTAAAATATAACAGGAACTTCTTGGTACACACAGCCCCACCACCCCAAAGAAACAGTCTGCTGAGCATCACAGTGGCAACTCATCCTTTGTCCTTCAAGATGGAGCACATGGGGTTGTTTCTTTTGTTGTCACATTTTGATGGCGCAAAAAAACAATCAGCCAGTTAAATGATTGGCTGTTTGCATGTCACATGTAGCATTCTTCACTGTCAGATGATCTGATAGGCCCTTAATGAGCAAAGAAGCGAGCTCTTCCATAGATTCATTGCATCAGAGTCATTTTATGGCCCAGGACTATTTCTATGTAAAGTTAGTGGCAAGCATTAATAAGCTAAATTAGTCCATGAGAAGACAAGTGATGGATGAGCACACACACACACACTCAGTGTGTGAGATGGGAATTCAGAGCTATTGTGTGAAGCACAGGAGCAATTAGGGATTGAGATGTAAAGTGGGGTCAAGCTGCTGGCCTTGCACGTCTTTCACGTCTTCTGTCGGGACGCCAGCGGACAGCTAGGTGCCGCAAAGTGGCCGATTCCTGCCGCTGTTGCCATTGTGGAAACTCAAACCTGTCCGCCGCTGGTTTCTGCCTCCTTATTAGCGACAGATTGAGAACTGAGCTTATCTGGGCCCACCAGAATGTGTGTGTGTGTAATGAATTGGTGTCAGGGAGGGCATTAAGGAGTTAAATGAGGTCTAATCTGCTAATAGCAACAGCAAGAAATTATCAACGCACAGCTTGCGCACAATGCAAAAACCTTTATACACATATTTTTAAAATAACAACAACACACAAATAACATTAAGATAAACACGCACAAAAAAGAGCCTCCATGTATTTGGTCTTAATTTCGGCATCAACATTTTATCAGCCAACCCCCATGAATAATCCGCACGGTAATTTCTTTCTTTCTCCTCTTTTTGTTCCTGGCATTTTGGTGGAGCAAGATAAGGGCTAAAAAAACAACAGAAGGGCTCACAGAGTGAAAAAAGACAGATAGATAACATTGATATCAACTCCTACACAACACAGTCATTCTCTTATCTGGGCTTTTTATCAGTTTCATTTTTTCCCTCTATTTTCTTTCATTCTTTCTTTCTCAGGCCTGTTCTTTGTGGACTTGCCGAAGAAAAAAGAGAAAAAAGAAGCCCTGGCCTTAAAAAGTAAAGTCAGGTTTTGGTATCAAATTAACCTTTATGGCGATTTTCTGCATCCTCCTCATGGTTAATGTGTACAAGGCGGCGTGCGTGCCGTTGGAACAGATAGAACTGGTCACATATAAGCAAAGCAGACTGTGGGCTGGGAAAGAAAATATATTTAGATAAGTGATCTCGTGAGGTGGGAGGGGAGTTGCTTATTAGCAGACACAGACAGGAAGATTGGTTGGTAGAGGCAGACTGACACACACACGCGTGAGCACGCACACACACAATCACATGCACATAATCTTGTCCTAGCCTACACTGCAGCCATATTTCTGAGAAGAGGAAAAACTATTTCGCACACAGACTTATCACTGCTGTGTGTCAGACAGAAAAGCCTCTCTGGGTCTAATCTATCAAGGTCAGCGAGTGTGGCCCGGGCAAGCAGCATGTTGTTCCATCCCGCTGCTTCCTGCTGGAGAACACAACATCTGACTGGCTCGCTGGAGAGATGACTGAGCTATGACTGTGCGACAAGCTGACCAGACCTCTCATGCACTCACAGTGAACAAAAAAAATGCTGCTGTCTAATGATGAAGCGATGCGAGGTTGCTTTAAACGGAAGTGAAAGCTGTACCTGCCGTGGTTTTAATGGATTAAACTTTGAGTCTGTGTTTCATCAGGGATGCACGGCTGTTAAATTACCCTCATTAACACGAGTAGACCTGCTGTAACTTTTGGGTAGCATATAAAAAGATCAAATCAATCAATCAATTTGGTCTGTGGGCAGATTATTCCATTTTATATGGATCATTACAAATATGGGGTGTAGTTATACACTGATGACGTAGTGTGGTTGGTGTATATACAGATGTTGTCTGTACCCACCCAGGTAATGCAAATGGAAACTACAACTGACATTTGTTACAGGGCATTTTTGCTTTCACTACATCAACATACTGTCATATTTTTCAACGCTGTCTATGTAAAGATAGACAGAGTTACCACTGATATAACCCCGTGGTATGAGCATGCGTTTTGCCTATGGCCATGTTGTTGTTAGGTGCTAAAAGTGAACATATTTGGATGAATGCTACAGTATCAGCTAATATTTGGTTAGAAAACTGCATCCATAAACTACGGGTGCACCCGATATCTGTTAATTAGTGATAAGTAACAGACCAATAATAATAATAATAATAATAATATACACAATTTAATGAACAAACTGAAGCCCACTGTACCCCACAGCAGGTCATATTCTTTCGGATCATTTTATTATAAAGCTACTGACAGCACAAACATGCTAAACAGGTGCAGTTTGGTGGATTAGTGGAGGTTAGATGGAAAAAGCATCGACTGGTCATGTGGTGGAGGCGGAGTATGTCATCTGCTAATCAGAAAGTTGGTGGTTTGATTCCTGGCTGCTCGGGGAAGAGATCCCAAACTCAGAGTTGCTGTGTTCATCCAACAGTGAATGTAAGATAGAAAGGACTTAGATATAGTGTAAAGCACATATCTAATAACCAGTTCAATTAATAATCCACTCAGACACCAACTATGCATGCTTGCCCCAGGCGTAACAAAAGACTGTAGCTGCTGATGTCCTAACTCGGGTTCACAACATATGCAAAAATATTATTCTTTTAAATGCATTTATTTTGAAACAGTGGTTTAGTGCATCCTGATGACTTTGCATTAAAGCTCTCGTGGCTGCATACAGATACTTCTGGGACTCTTCAACTCTGGCCCAGATATGTTTGGATTTATTGCAACTTCACATGGAGGCCAGTCGATTCATACAGCGTGAGATTTCAAAGCTCCTCCTCCAGGAGGCGAGTATGCTGAAGGACCATCAGAGGTGAGGAGGAATGAGGATGGTGCAGATGGGGGGATTTCTCCTCATGGAAAGAAGGGAGGAAGAGGTGAGGAGGAGGAGGGACAGAAGTTCAGTTGGACAGACAGAGAGCTGGAGAGCTGAAGATAAGAGAGGGGAGGGAGATAGAGGTTGTGTGTGCGTGTTCGGTGGGGTGGGGGGTGGGATAAAAAGCAAATGGGTTAGAGGATTTGGATGCAGGGAGCATATCCATCAGGGATCTTTCCTGGTATCAAACTGGAGCGATCAGCGATAAAAACTCAACCTGGAAACGGCTGTAGCTGCAGTGGGAGTTCACTGGGCTGCAAATAGGCCTGTCTGCCCCTAATCTCTCTCCATCTCTATGTCCCCCACCGCCACCACCCGCCTCTTCCAGCCACTCTTGTTGGCTTTATAATGACTCGAAAAGCCAGTAATACAAGTTTTCTTTATAGTCGGCCTGGTACAGATGGCCGCTCTGCACTGATCTCTGTGCCCAAGCCTTTACTGTCCACACGATCTGCAAATTTTATACAGTCGCTTCAGTCATATGACCACTCCTCTCTGCACTACGTCTCCCTCACTCACTAAAAAAAAAATCTTCACAAAAGAAAAAGAGAAATGAAAGAAGAAGCGGGTTTTTCTTCTTTCTGCTGTGCCCCACCCTTTTCTAGATAGAGAGAGAGGGAGAGGAGGAGAAGAAGAAGAAAAAAAACATAATTTATCTGTGTATTATCAAGAAAGGCAGACACTTTAATCAGTCAGCTATGAAGTCAGTATTTCCATTCTTATCTGTCGCAGGAGTGGAAATGGAGAGGAGATAGCGTTCTGGGAGCCCATCGGTGGGCAGGAATGATAATGGGGGGGTGGGGGTGGAGGGTTTAGGGGGGGGGCAGGGCTAGGCTATTGGACCGCTGTGTCAGCGCTATCTGCACCCATTATCAACAGGCTTATCGGGCCTACCATCAGCCTCGCTGTAATGGGGCCAGTTCAACTTTCCACATTATCATACCGCCAAGACCTGGTTCGCCAAGGCTAGGGGTCTGGCTGGAGACACAGAGAGAGAGAGAATGAAAGAAGGGGCGATAGAGAAGTGAAGGTGGAAGGCTGGAGATACAGGGAGTGAAGTTGAGAGAAATAGTGGTTGGTAGAGAGGAATTTAAAAAGGAGAAAAATGAGAGAACTGATGGACGAGCTGGAGCTGGACCGAAGAGGGAGAGCGTCAGAGTGATGGGAAGGTCCCGAAAAGCCATAATAAACTTAAGAAGAAAAAAAGCATTCGGGCTTTGTTATTTACGCAGATATGCCAGTGACATTGTGTTGCGCTCCGTTGTTGCGTCTACACTCAGGAGGACTGTTTACGGTCTGACTTCCTGCCTCTGTGAGCTGTTAAGTTATATTAGATCAACACGCCCACAATAAATGATGTTACAGTGGGGATTCATTAATCTGGAAGATTACATGAAGTTAGTTTTTATAGCTCACTCAATCTTTATCTGCGTCTTTATCATGGGAAGATGAAACAATGTGTCAGGATTTTGCACAAATGTCTTTTTCCCAACAGTCTTCACCATAACGTATAAAGACAGAATGGAAAAGCTGCTGCGTGCTGATGCCATTTGCTCATCACTGTTGCGGCCAATATTGACTCTTTATAACTTTTAACATCTGAGCCTTCAAATTAATGTTTCCAGCAGGGTTGTTTTTCTTATGACGTTGGACGAGATTCTGTATCAAGCTAAGGGTCACATTTTGAGCCATACTGCACAATTTTCTGTACAAAGCTTCAAAAACTAGATTTCCTTCACTGCAGCCAACACAATATTTTTATTAGAGCTCATCTTAGAGGTGTTCAAGCTGACCCTGAAATTGGTTTTGTCCTCCAAAGTCAAAGTTACATTCAATGAGCTTCAGAATGAGGAACAAAGGTGATTTAAGCAATTTTGAACACAGCGTGGTTGTTGGTGCAAGACCGGCTTGTCTGACTATTTCAGAAACAAAAGCAGCAGTTCTCTGGGTGAAAATACATTGTTGCCTTGAGATGGCAACAGTAACTCAAAAAAAAAACATTTGTTACAGCCATGGTACGCAGAAGAGCGTCTTTGAATGCACAGCATGTTGAACCTTAAAGCAGATGGGCTGCAGCAGCAGAAGACCACACTGGGTACCATCCCTGTCAGCTGGACAGGAAACTGAAGTTGATTTCAGGACTGTTAAGATGACTATACAGATGATGTGATATCCTACATCAGTGTCAAGTTTTAGAGTGAGTTCCAACAACAGCAATCCCTGGTTCATAGCTCAGAAGGCGGTTTAGCAAGACGGTAAGAGAGAGACTAAACAGCAGCCCTGGAAGAATCTACGTCCACACTAGCCCGGATAGATTTGAAAACGGCGTCTTCGTCTGAAAATGATCCGCATCCACACTAGCGTTTTCAGTCATTTTCAAATTTGCTCGTCCACACTAAGACCGACGAAAACGCTGACGTTGCAGTTCCGCGCATGCGTGAAACGCAAGACGACTCGACCTGCGTCATTTCAGAATCAGAATCAGAATACTTTATTCATCCCTCTGCCGTTTATTTATATTCCGGCTCTTTGAAACGTGGCGGCGAAATGGCAAGACAACGAGTCACCAACGAGTACAAGGTTTCCAAAGCAAGCGAGAACATCGACCGGGAGATAGGGCTAACAAAATTGTGAGCAAACAAATCAACTGCTGTCTGATGCCGTCCACCATCTTGGTTTAAGTGGTCACATGACTGCATCATATGACCAACATGCATGGGGAAGACATCATCTCAGTGTGGACGAGAGGCCGAAACGGAGAGAAAACGATGCGTTTTCAAACGAAAACGCATTAGTGTGGATGTAGCCTAAAACACCAGTTCTCAGACTCTGCTTTTGTCTGGAGATGACCCCTGTTCAGCTTCGACTGAATAATGGTAACTACATGTTACTTCCTCACTCTCCAGCCTAGATTTTCAACACCTTCAGCCCCTCAGTCTGCACCTTCCCCCGACTGCTCGCCACTTCAGAGTTGGCAACACCTCTCTATACTTGAGTGAGATGTAAACAGACCCTTGAAGAGACAGAACTCCTGTAAAGCATCTGGGCCAGACTTGGCTTCTCCATCCAAAAGCCTTAATGAATCTAGACCCAACACTCTGAGCTCTGCAGTTACGAGGACATTTGAGCACCTTGTGCTGTCCCATTTTAAATCCATCACTGACATCTTTCCAGGCCCCCAGTTTTAATACAGAGCCAACAGTTTGGTAGATAACGCGGTTAACGTGGCACTACAGCACCATCTACGCCAGAACACTTTTTGTTTTTTGCTCAGGTCGCAGGAAAAAGTGAGAGTTAAATAGCTGTGTGTGTGTCGGCTGTGTCATAAAAAGACAAAGCAGAGCACTTCTTGCAGCAGCTGATGACATCCATATTGGTGCATAAATACTAAACCTTTTGGAAATAATTAACACAACAGTAACTTTAAAGTATAAAGTACAAAGGATACATCCTTTAAAACCTGCTTTTGTCTCTTTAAAAATCTAACATCAG
Organism: Haplochromis burtoni; assembly: GCF_018398535.1. Classification (NCBI taxonomy): domain Eukaryota; kingdom Metazoa; phylum Chordata; class Actinopteri; order Cichliformes; family Cichlidae; genus Haplochromis; species Haplochromis burtoni. The sequence continues at coordinate 884,454 of NW_024582590.1, read as the reverse complement.
TCAGGCCGCAGACTTTACACAACTATTATAACATTCAGAGTACACCACATGACTGGTACACTGACCTTTCTGTGCAAAATGTCAGAGTAAGACTGCTCCTTTACTCAAGTGTTTAAGTATCTATGAGTGGTTCTGAATCTATTATATCTATACATCAATATGAAACTACTCTCAGTTTCAAACTAACTAAAAAAACCATAAATAGGTGGTGACTACAAGTGATTCCAGGCTCGTTGCCTACTGACAAGGAAAGTATTTTTTAAACAGAAACAAATACTTCTTTAGTTTAAGTTACTAAGTTATAATTGTGTATCCAAAACGGTCATTAGTCGCACTAGTAGGTCAGTGTCCTCTTCAGTAAGAAGCAGTGGTTTGACTTGAAAACGAGTAGTATTATAAAATTAAAAAAGGACAGGCATGAATCATTCATTCTCCTAAGCTCTTAGTAATCATGGGATAGGCTCTCACCCTTTCCAGTGGATCTCACAGGCTGTCTGAATGTTACAGTCTGCACCGGCACATTTCAGGAATTAATTAAGACAGTAATCTCAATCTTCCCAACCCAACAGCTCCAATATACATGCTGTACAGTCTATGACCAAACTGTAAAGGCCAGGCACGCGCGCACATGCACACAAACACACACATGCAGGCAGTTGATTGGCAGCTCACTTATCAGCCAGGGAGCCAGAGCACCATGGTTTACACAAGCACAAAGCAATTCAGAGGCCCGGATCACTGCAACACTACTGGCTCACATGACTCATAATGTACACAGTGAGTGTGTGAGTGTGTGTGTGTGTGTGAGTAAATGAAAGTACATCTAAACATGCTGTCCCTGCTTAAAACATGTACAGATTCTAGAAAAATTTATAACATATTTTTAGTTCAATACACCGCCTCCACCCATATCTGGAAAACAATTTTGTGCAATTGGGGCTCCACGTTACTGGTTTATATCGGCAGCAGTTGGATCACGATTGGCCCTGAAATAGCAGAGATGTCATAAATTTTGCTGCAGGTTCAAGCTCTCAGTTCTTTTCTCTTTCTGGTCAAATAGACTTCTGCAGATCAACCACAACATACTTTTTGAGGGAAAAAGGATTTTAAATGGAAAAACATTGTATTCTTTGTGACTTTTATCATCCTCTGTTGGCAGCCAGAGGGAACTGCAACAACATCTGGAATAGTTTGCGATGGTCCACATTTCCAAAAGACTCTCATTTCCACAGCAGAGGAGTAAAAATGGCACAGAGCACGTTTCGAAAGCCCGAAATCAGCCGTACGAAGGTACATGCATATGATCCAAGGTGATGGTGCTGTTTTTATGTAAGCAGATAGTTTGTGTGTCTGTAGGCAGACAGCGAGAGGAGCCGCCGGTCTAGACCTCCTCTGTTAAAGAGGCTCCCAGGAGGATCCTCCAGCATCTCCTCTTTCTATTCGCATTGTCTCGGACGCCGAGGCGCCCTTATCACCTCCTCGCCTCCCGTCCTTCCCGTTTCTTCCTCATTCCCTCATTGTGTCCATCTTCTTCCTCTTCCCCTCCTCATTACTGGACATTAGGTGGCCGTTCTTGTGTTTCTTCCTCATTTCCCAAACTCTACCTTCCCCTTTATTCTTTAATGTTATAACCAGCATCAGTCCCTTAATCACCCAAGCACTTTTTTACATGAAATCACATAATGCAATCCAGTGCGCAAGTACATAAAAGAATAAATATGTACCGAAGAAGGTATAAAAACTGCACTCACTATGAAGCAGGCTGAGCCGGTCACTGCCTGCATTATTAAACTGGCCTCACAGCTGGCTGCAACAAAATAAGAAACTCATTTTTATAAATGATTTTAAAAGTAGAAAAGTCAATCACCTTGGTCTGATCTGCCTGCAGCTGCTCTCTCATCCCCTGCTCACACTCCCCCTCCTCAGTATCAGGCCTGAAGCCCATCTGATTCCCCGCTCCAGATTAGCAGATTATATTATCATTATTATTACTATCATTATTAGAGCATCGATAGTTTGACAACCCCCACAGTCCACTACCGCAAACATTTTGCTGAAGTCTCTCAATCACAAAACTTTAGAGTTTCTCTAATTTAATTTCAAAAAGAAGAAAGAGTCACTGGTTCAAAGTGCTAAAGTTTAAGGATTTGATGTGTTTGCAGGGCCAAATTTCCTCAATTTTATATGTTTCATTAGACAAATGATTAATCTGGCTACCCAGAAAAATGCTGCAGATTAGTTGATAATAAAAAAGGTCAACAGGAAATTATTTTTTTGTCATGGTAATGTGACTCTCACCATGTAGCATTAAATAAAGGAATTCTATTAATGCTCTAAAATGCAGATGGATACATTTAAATTGATTAAAAAACTGTAATTACAAATTTTCGTTTTTGCTTTAATCCATGGATAACAACTCTTTATAACTAGCTAGCTGCACTCCTGGTTTGCATACTGGCAGCAGGACCAGGTCCTCATCATTCAGCTGCCTTTCCAGAGACAACCGGCCCATGTGCCGCTAATTCATTTACGAAAGCACGGGTACGCACATACAGGCGTGCACACACAGCTTACAGTCAGGTATCCCAATAAGCAATAACAGAGTGACCCTGAAGTAGCAGGAGGTGCATCAGGAGTGAGAAACTGAGGCAGCTATATTCAGCTATCATCTATTTCATTCTTTACACCTGTGCTTTACTGAGACATGTCAAAATGTCTCGTGTGCAAGATAGGAGGCCTAGCCCTCTACTGCTTACCCACAAAGTATGAATAGAAGGAGCACGTTTACGTGCATTCTCTCTAAGGATGCAAGTCTGCACATTTCCGAGTATGTGCCGTTTGAACAGCTGTGCAACCTGCAACACTGGATAAATGCTAATCAGACTTGCATATAGATCGCCATCCCGCACATACCTATTAGCTCCTACGGAATGACCGCAGACTTTTGGAGAGCTGAGAATGGGAGTCAGGTTCATTCCTGTGTGTTATGCCAATAAAGTTTATCTTGAATTTGATTATAACATTTCTCAAGTAATTAAATGTAAGCTGCTCATAAAACAGTTTATGGACTCAGTGTATTCATTGCAGACTGAAGTGACAGAGAAGAGAGAAAATACCAGAGAAGTGGGCACCGATTGTATCACTTACCACCACAATGATAAAAAAAATTTCCTGTCTGATTAGCTTGAAAACAAAATATGAGCAACAGTTTATTCTGGCTCTGTATGTGAGAAAACTGCTTTTTCTTCAACGGTAGTTTGCCCCATCATAATTTCTAATTACAAATTTGATCATTGTTTTACTACAAAAAAAAAATCACAGAAGATGCTCAATATGTTCAGTTTCTTGCATCTTTAATATTTTACCCAATACATCAGGGGGCGGGTGCCATTTAAAATTTCCTAAGAAGTCAGTGTGACATATGATTGCATTAGCAATAAATTTAATAACGCTACACAATATATAGAACCACTTTACAGAGCTATATTTGTTTGCAGATGTTGGCAGCTGTCAGTGAATACTTATCAGCTATTTTGAAACAAAAAAAAACACCTTTTATCCATAACAAGAACTCATAACAGCAAATGAACAACAGAAAATACAAATGCTATTTATGGCCTCCTCACGACAATGATAAGAAAAATAAACTGGGCCAATATGGCATGTTTGTTAATACAGAGACACACATGTTAATGTGATCTCTGGTCTCCCACTCAGAGACACAGGTGTCCGAGTGTCCAGCATTCAGAGGCTACCTGAGGACTCATGTGAGAGAAAGTCTGCTCACACAGATATGTAGAACCAAATACTGCCAATAAGGCCTCTGCAACGTTCTGAAGACAGTTAAGCTTGTCAGGTAGTGATGTCCAGCAGGTGAAAAGGCAGCTCCATGAACACACACAGCTGTGGATTCCAGCTGCTTCGATGTTGCATTAACTGGTATTAACTCAGCCAGTTAATGTGAGACAAATCCAGCTGCTCATTAAAGATTTCTGGTTTGTTCAGAAAATAAAACATTGGTCCAAACACCTGAAAGTCCCAAAAACGCCTTGTGTCTCGAGTCTACGGATGTATCCGTGTATCTCCGTGGTGCTGATGCTGCGCTGAGCGGACAGCTGCTGAAGCTTTTGAGGTGTCAGAATGTGGAAAGCTAACAACGTCCCTCTCACCAGTAGGCTAAGTTATTTTTAACCAATTACAAGTTGAATCTGGTAGTTTGGGTTGTTAGTTAAGATACCGTCATTAAGAAGCAGCACAACTAATGTGTCTATGCGAGCTGATTTGCGATGTGCACCGCTGGTGTGGCCTTTTATTTTTTTGATGCACCTTCTCAGATTAATTCATTGCGTGTCGTGCCCAGGGCTGGACTGGGACAAAAAATACAGCCCCAGCATTTTAACTAGAGACCGGCCCCCCAGGTATTAAAGCCATAAAGCCTTTGAATGAAAACAAACGCTGTTGTTACAGTGATGTTCAGTCTTGTTGGTATATGTATGATTTCTATACATTTTACATCAGATAAAAACTTTGGTTGTAAGATTCAGATAATTATTTAATAACAGCCAGACATTTTAAATGAAAATAAGAAAGTATTTCTTTGTGCCCCCCTCTCCCTGTTAATGCCCTACATGCCCCACTGGCAACACTTTGCTAGACCCGCCCCTGCACAGTTACCAGCTGTCAGCTGCTTAGAAAATGATCCTGGGGTTATTTGTCTCTCAGAAACAGTTCATAACTTCAACTCATTCATGTCACCTAAAAGGTAAACCTGTTTCTCCATCACAGCTCTGATGATTCAGTAAGAACATCTCCTGGTCTCATCTTCATGTTTCCCTCTCACCACATAACCAAATCGACATCATGACCAGCAGGTTTACAGCTGTGGCTCCAGCAAACATCAGCTGATACTAGAAATTAATATTAAATAAATTCTAACAACAGCTGATCAAGCTTAAACGTGCTGCTGTTGTTTAGCGCGACATCCGCTGGTTTCCTCTTTCTGGCGCAAAGTGGGCGATAAAAAACAAGAGAGCGATCAGCTGATCATTGATCAGTTTCATGATTAAAGTAGCAACAGGAGAGGGAGGGGGAGAATGAGAGAAGAAGAGGCAGCTGTGCAGCGTAACGACAGAATAACTCCAGCTTTGTGTCTTTTTCCATTCTAGAAAAACTGCGTCTCTTCTCAGCTCAACACAAAACGCGTAATACTTTCTCTGAATGCAGGACGATTCCATCTTTTTACGGGACAGTTGGCAACTCTAGTAAATAATCTTATGAATAAAATAAAGTTCACTATCAAACATCATAGCACCCACCCAGCTGTATAACTCCGTCATGCTAGCTAGTAGCAGTACGAGTTATTGTAACTGACTGTAAAAAGTCAGCACAACGAAAATAAACTCCACCTAAACTTGGTTTATATCTGACCCAGATAGACTGCAGGTCATAACTTCTTACCTGAAGTTCAGTTCACCTGACACTCGGACCGGCGGCCGCCTCGGGTCTCTGCTCCTCCTGCCTCCCCTTTCCCTCATCCACCTGCTGGCCTCCACCACTTGTTAATGTTACTGAATCTGTGGAAGCTCCGCCATAGCCACCACCAAACAACTGAGTTATTTTTACACACCGGCCAGCATCTGGCCAATCCACCACCTTTCATTGTTTATACCGTTACAAAAAAAAAATAAATCATCGACCCATCGAGCAAACGCCCGGTATGCCCGATGGCCAGCCCAGCTATGGCCGTGCCATCAGTTAACCCTTCGCGTGCCTTGGGTTGCCGACCCCTGCTGTACACTACAGATTACTTCATGCATAATGCCGTGACATGAATATGGAGCTTTGTTTTAAAACTGCCTGCATCAGGGAGCGTCACATTATACATGAATAATGGAGTTAAATAAATGTTATATTAATAATACACAAATACAAACGTTGGTGTGTTTTTGTTTTTCTGTGGTAACAGGAACTCGTGGTTTTCATATTTACCGCCAAAAAAGCACTAAAACAAAGAGAAAGATGATTTTTTCTATTTTTTTTTTGTGTGTGTGTGTGTGTGTGTGTGTGTGTGGTGCAGTGTGTGTGTGTGCAGTGTGTGTGTGTGTGTGCAGTGTGTGGTGTGTGTGGTGCGTGCGTGTGTGTGTCGTGCGTGCGTGTGTGTGTGTGTGTCGTGCGTGCGGTGTGTGCGTGTGTGTGTGTGTGTGTGCGTGTGGTCGTTTTTCACTCAATATCAGACTGCACTGGAAGCAGGTGCACACAGGGTCAAAGGTCGTTGTGAATGAGTCTGTGTGTGTACGCTAAGCGCTTCATGTTCTGTCGGGGGACACAGTGTTTTATCTGGTCGGGCTTCTGTGACCTTTGAACCTGGCACTGTTCACCGTTTGGTTTCATATCGGCGATCTGGGAATTCAAGCTTGCCAGCTTCAACATACACTTTCATTTATTGTTGGTAAGGGGAAGAACAGTGTGTGTGTGTGTGTGTGTGTGTGTGTGTGTGTGTGTGTGTGTGTGTGTGTGTGTGTGTGTGTGTGTGGCTGTAAAAGCAGGTCAGGCGGTGTTGTTTGCCCAGGTTGCCTTAACACCCCGGAACAGAGTGCTCAGCACAGTAGGCGCAAATGGTCTGTCTTATCACTGCTGCTGGGGGGGGCTTGTCATAACACTGGTTATGACTCTCCTTTACACACACACACACGCACACACACACACACAAGTCTGCACAAATACACTGTACTTTGAGTGTCAAGAATCATTCTGACCACAGATTGGAGCCACGTGGCCCTCAGGTACCTCACACACACACAAACTTCTGTTTTGCACTGCAATAACTGACCTCCATGTGATCTTTTTGATACAATGGGGTCACGTGATGAAGCGGCACAGCTGCTTGAGGAGAAGGTGTTTGGCTCCCCGGGTTGTAGAGACCACAAGTCCTCCCAAAGCTCTGTGGACCGAGCTATCAGACCTGTAATTACTGCCAGAGCAAACAGCCGGTATGCTGATTACGCTACTGTGCGTAATACTTTCTCTCCTCCCTCGAGCGCAGAGGCGTCGGCACCGAGGTCAGGGGTGAAACCGTTTACAACCGCGCTGGGCTGGCGGGGTCATAATTCACCACAAGGCTGTCCCCGCGGGTAAATAGCAGGAAAGGGTAATAACTCATCCACGCATTCAACACAAACGGTGTTTCCTCTGTAACCTCGCCAACTTCCTCCTTTGGTATATCTGACCATACACACACACTGTCATCATTGCTCAGTTAGCCACAATGCATACCTACATACTCATGAAAAGAGCAAATGCATATAAGGAGAGCAGAGAGCACTCTAATCCATCAGGCATCTTCACCAAAAACACTCAAAACTGCTGCTTTCATCAGATCACTATCGCTGGATTTCAAACGTCTAAGAAGAAGAGAACAAATCAAGTAGAGAAAGTCCCAAAACCACGATCTAACTCCAAATAAAAGCATTTTTTAACCTTCCAGAGCCGGAAGCCGATCGAATCTGCTTCAACTGCCAGCTAAGAACGGGATTATTTCAATGTTTTCAAAGTGTTCACAGTATTTTATCCACACTCAGCTCGGGCACCGTGCACATGTGGGCATGACTGACTGCAGTCACATGCAGCTCTCACGCTGAGCTATCTGATTGTCAGCATGAGAATCTTTGCCAGTTGATACCCAATCAGTCACCATCTAGCTGCTTTAATATCAGCAGAATCAAGCGAGTCATCCTGCTGACGCTGTGCCTTTCCTCTTTTTCTTCATCTGCCGCCGCTTACTGTACGCACCCAAAAGTTTCTCGCCTTTAACAAAGGAGAATATGTTTAAAACACAAACAGATAGTCATCAAATAAAATTTCCCAACATGTCTGTGCTATCACACGCACAATCTGGAAAGAGTAATACGTGCTATTAATTTGAATTAAATTAATCGATGAGGACGCTTGTTAGGGAGGAGAGAGAGTGCGAAGAGATTGAGGGAGAATAGAAATGCATTCACACCTATCATCTAATTATACAACAACATTAATCCCATTAGGGCTGGAACTGATTGCCAGGGTCTGGACCCCGGCTGCTCCTGCCTGGGCCTGTTGTTATTGCAGCCGAGCCTCTGCTCCTGCCTGCTCCGGCCTGATAACAACTCTAATCATGCTTGGCAATCTCTATCTGCGCCGGAGATCGGGCCCCCGCGGCTTATCTAAAGTTCACATCAAGCTAAAAGCAGAACAAAGGAGAAGTTAAAAAAAAAAGCACACTGAAAGAGAAAAAAAAACAAAAGGCAAAGCCACCAAGGCGCAGCGTGACTCTCCTGGCTGTGTGTGGAATTTAGACAAGCTTGTGTGTTTTAGTTTCGTCACTCACAAACAATGAATTAATCCCTCAATGTGCGACTGTATGGAAATCACGTGAGCCGCGCCCACGCATTCCTGTTACACAATTTTAGTTTTTTAAAACTAGCGTTCGAAGTTTCAAAACAACTTTGAGCAGAAAGAGAACAGGAGAGAAAGAAGATGAAGACTAAAAGGAGGAGGAGGAGGTCAGCCCGGTGATTTCCTTGTCTGGCCTCTGCAGGCGTCCTGGTTTGCTTTCAGCTGTGGGAGGCAGCGCATTATTCATGCTGACCTCTGAGCTCTAGCGCTGATGTCATAGGAACCAGGCGTTCTCTCACTCTCACACACACACACACACACACACACACACACACACACACACACACACACACACACACACACACACACACACACACGCAATCAGCAGAGTGGATCTGCAGGTTGTTATCTATCTACCATCTGCAGGCCTCCTTATCAGCCCCAAACATCTTTCTCGGTAGAGGGTGGGGGAGCGGCAGAGCAGGCTGGCTGGGCTGCCATTAAAAAACACACCACAACACATTCATCTAGCAGCACACTTTTTCACTCTTTTTCTATCTCTTTCTTCCCACTATCTACCTCCACTCCCTCTCCAAACCCCCTCCCCTTATCACAGCACTTTTTTTCCCAACCGCTCTTCCCTTTTCGCTTTTCTCTCTCCTTCTTTTAATTATCTAGACATCCAGCCCTAGCCGATCGCAAACAAAAAACCACCAACAGCAACGGCGGCGCTGGTAAAAATGGCACACAACGTCCACATGTAATTACAATGCGCCCTCCGTCCTCCATCTCTCCTTCCATCTGCCCAACCTCCCCTTCCTCCTCTCCCCCCTCTCTTTTGCTTTCTGCGATATCAGCAGCAGCGATCGCCGCCAAGTTTTATCGCGTCTCCCATCTCAACCGCCAAAATATAAGCCCAGGGATCCAGCCTCAGTGGGCTGCCTGCCTGCCTCCTATCGCCCCATCAAGAAGAGCAGCCATATCAGGCTGAAAGATCACAAACCGTTGGGGAGGATGACGTACAAAGAGACACAGACAAATATCTATCTGCTACACAAACACCCCCTTCTCCTGCTCTACTAAGGGCCTCCAGAAAGCTCTGGACTTGGACTGCTGTTTGGCAAAAAATAATAAAAATCCAAACCTAAAAGAGACATCCATGCTACACTGTCCTAATGGAGCACTCCAGTGTGTGTGTGTGTGTGTGGGTGGGTGCTGCCAGTGTTCAATTGTTGCTTTTCAAACCACACCTGAGTCTGCACAGTATTAGCTACTGTAGCTATGGGGGCGTTTCCAGGATTCTTGATTTCCTAAATGGAACGGGTACGGGTGGGTGGAGAGGCAACCAAACATGAACGGGGAGG
>NW_024582590.1:813293-874700 GCF_018398535.1 Haplochromis burtoni | reverse complement strand
AAATAAAATTTATTATTAAAATAAATAGTTGAAACACAAGATTCAGCCATGAGGTAATACAGCTAATAACAGTGTTTCCAGTTTTATTAACTGTAATAAATTATGTTTGCGGTGGTTCATGTAGGTTTAACACTACTTTTCTTTGTTTCAAACACAAAAGTTGATGTTGATACAAAGAAACAAAGAAACAAAGAAAAGGACAACAACAAAAAGATGTCATCTCCATCGATTGCGACACATTAATGCCGATATTTACAGGAAAAGTAGAAGTAGTCTTAACATAAACATCTTCAGTGTGGTACGAGAGGCAGGAATACTCAGTCACTTGGCTTCATGGATGATTGTAGACCACCTGAGTTTTGCTTTACTGTAACTGCACCACTAATGAGTTGGATTATAATCTGCACACATACGAAGCCACCCCGCTCATTCAAAGTATCCCCACTGATTCATTTAGTGCATTTTTCACACACACTCAAGCGCTCACATCTCCGTCTGTTGAAAGCTTTAACTGGACACCAAATAACTTTTACAATAACAGGAAGAGCTGTATTGAGAGCAGGTCAACACAAGCTTATTTGTAGCTCCAAATGCAACGTTAAAAAACGAGTGGTTTACCTTCAGCTGGATGAGTAACTAAATGACTTATCGAAGGCGTGAATCAATTTAGGAAACAAAGTCAGTTTCAACAATGAAACGGCACCCAACACCACTGTGACCTGGCTGGAATTTGTCATATCACTATCAGCAAGCAGCATGCTCAAAACAACATGGTGGTTCAACAGTAACAGTAGTGGTAGCAGCTCCTACCTCATGAACCCCCCCCCCCCCCCAAACACACACACACACACCCCAGCTGAACAAAGTCCTTATCACTCCTCACTCTTTCCTATCAAAATGTCTGCCAAATCACAAGAGAGTCACGGGGCTGAGAGCCTGGCCGGCCTCGACCACAGCCGGGGCCTGGTGCACAGGGAAGCACGGTGGACCAGAAGCACTGATAAAGATGGCCATGACACCCCTGAGACGCGCACATATACACGCTGTCTCATACACACCGGGTCTAGCCTGAGTTTATCAGCCTTGGGGTCTGGAATACATCTCCAGGCCTCGCTGCTGGCCTTACTGGAGGCGCCTGCTGGGAGCTCACTGCCTCTCTATGGGAACCGATGTAGGAGGGGTAGGGTTAGGCATCATCGAGAGAAATTCCTGATGGAAATCCATGACCAAGACGGATGCCGTGGATGAATTAGAACACAAACAGCTACCACCAACTGTATTCTCCAGGTACTGAAGACATCATCATCATCATCTGCCTTCATTAGTCCAGGTTAATCATCAAATGGTTTTTTGAAGGGATGATTTAAATATCTACTTACAGCATTTCTGGATCCAAAATGAAAAAGAGAAACTTTACTCCAAGTGTGCCGCACCATTTTGGACTAGATGCTTGAATCCAACTGAACAGAGTCTAAGCACAGCAACAAAATCTGAATCTGGAACTTGATGTACCCAAGATAAATTAGAGACATGGCACTCAAAGAGGTAGAAATCGGAGGAGGAATTCCACAGGAGCAAACACTTAATGAAACCTTATTTTCACAAAAAGCCAGCAAACTTTAAGCTTTTATTAAAGATCAGATTTATTTTTAAGTCCTCGCAATGAATGAAGTTAAGGTAGATGCAGCTTCAAAATGAGTGTGTGTGTGTGTTCGTGTGTGCGTGGGGTGTCAAGACTTGCTTCCAGGACTTTGGACAGAACAAAGCAAATCTGTCTGCTAATAAAACTAATACTAATAATATTACACATGATAATAGTAATAAGAATAAAAATACAGCCGACATGTGGCGTTACTAATGTTTACAAATGGACAAACTGTATTGTCAGCCCTGACTCTGGTAAGTCCAATGTACCTGCAAGCTGGAATAAAATATCAATATGTGTCATTACTGTGTCGATTATACATCACAAGAGGAAGAAGTGTGATGAAGTTGCCATGTTAATATTTTCCTTTGGCTTCGTTCACATGGATTTTAAGGAGAGACACGTCAGACCGTCTCCAGGTCTATTAATTACTATCTGCAGACAGTAAAATCAGTTTACAATGATGTTGTAGTTTGGCAAAGAAGTCCTTGCATGCATGGCTGGTTAGCATTTGAACTTTCTAATAGCCGGCCTCTCTGTGGTTGCTATGTTTGGTTTCTGCACAAGAACAACTGTTTGATTCATTTAAAAAGATCCACAGGTTTTGGGGAGGTTTTAGGTTAAATAGGACACCGTGACACAATCAGTGACGACGCTGCCAAACAAACTTATGTCACGGTTTCCAGCTGCTGCTTCCAAATATTTGTTCTTCTCCAGCAGAACCACATTAACACTGAGAGTCCCCACCATCCCCTCGGTGTGCAACAGGCCCGCAGAGCAGGAGCAGAGGTTAATCACAACATCATTAATATGCTCTTATATCAACTCTGAACATCAGTTAGCAGCGATAAACCGTCACACGTTTTATAAACAGGAAGAGCTCGTCAAGCACGGAGACCAGCCAAGCGCCAGACCAAGAAAAGGGCCTTTCAAGCGGCCTCGAGATGCATTATTGAGTTAAAAGGATAGATGAAAAAACAGATCCAATTGTAAGCAGCTATCAGCGGGAGAGATCGGCCATGCGGCCTATCTCACGCCCCATCTGTAGGAAGGAGAAGTGAAAAGCCAGGAGGGGGGGATGCAGCGGCGGCCTTGGCGCTGCCTCAGACAGAAAACAAATAAAAAAGATCCAATTTTAATCTTTATCTGCGCTCACATCGGATCGCTGCTTTATCTCAGCTCACATCGGCTTTTTGCCGAGAACACTGACGTTTCCACAACAGAATTAAACAGGAAGCCCCGGCCACACTTTCAGCTGCCAATGCACAAAAACATTCCGCACAGGGTAATAAAGAAAAACTTTTTGATATTCCTGCACAGCCTTACAGCGCGGAGGCAGCTGCCGAGGAGCCCCTTTAATAAAGGCTGAGGAGGACAGGAGGGGCTGGAGGGGAGGCGACATCCTCCGGTTATCCCGAGACAACGAGCTGCATCTGAAACTTAAAGTCTTCAGAGTCAGCTGTGCTTTCTAATTTACGCACCGATGAGGGGGGTCCGGGCAGGGACGCGCGTGCGGCGCATCGACACACGAACACTCAGAAGAAGAAGAAGAGGGGAAACTTGTGTCATGCTTACGCTTTATCTGCCGGGGTTTGCTCTGCTTCCTCCGGGACATGCTGCCTCTGCTCTCGGGCTGAGCGGCAGAGAAGTGGTCAGGCTCTTCCTCTGGTTTCTGCCTCCTCTTCTTCTTCTTCTTCTTCGTTCACAGCTGCGACGCGGCGCTCCGAGCAGCGACCGGAGAAATCCTCATGACCCGCGTGCGCTTTCACAGCTATCTTGTGCCACGACAGCTCCCGCGAGGCTACCTGTAGCTGAGTCCCCACCTGTGACCGAGGCTCTTCTTCTCAACTACAAATATCTGCCTCCGCCTCACCTCTCGCTTTCCTGCAAACGTTACTCCGTTACCGGGCGCGCCTCCGCTGTGTCCGCTGGCACGTCACTCAGCGACACGCAGTAAATGTGTGTCCCGTGGAAGCTCGCGCTGATAAAAGTGTCAGCTGTGGAGGTCAGCGGCGCGGCTGCTGTTTGTCTCTGTCAAGTTTTCCTCCGGCTGGTCCGCCCCCTTGTCTGCCCGCACCGCGTCTAAGCCAGGGAGCCACTTTCAATGGAGCTCGAGCACTACAGTCAACTCCGCTACTACACCGGAGCGGACGCGCCTCTGACACGCCCCTTGCGTCTGACGTAGAGCGCCGCACTCGTCCCCGATTGGCTCCCGTCTACCCCGTTGTAAAGCGCAATAAAACAGAAAGTATGCCTTATAATTCCACCGCGTGATCGACTTCACAATACAAATATCAGCAGTGTATATAAATCCTCAACTCTAATTAAGTAATGATATAATATTGCTTTATACTGTAATTATAGATGGATAATTAAAACGATACTAACCGTGATCACTGTGTCCTTTAAAAAGTCTGTAAAGTTTAGTTTCTTAACTTTTTTCTTGCTGTTTTGTGGTTCTTTTCACTTCTTTCAGCAGCACAGTGGAGTGTAATGCTGATGTACACGCATGACAAATATGTCCCGTGCTCTCCATCCATCCTACGGCTTTAAATAAGGGCTATGCTGTTTTTGTTTACTTGTTCATTTAGTAGGTGTAGTTTTTGCATCAACATCTGTAATCTATCATGGGAGCCAAACAGTGGTGACTGTCAGATCTTGGTGTCTAATGTTAGTAATGTTAGTAGACTGCATAAACTTTCAAACATAGTGTGATGCAGAGAGTTAATTTTCGTAAATAGGGGACAAATAGCAGCAAAACAAACAAACATCTGCTGTTTTCCATATGAAAAATTATGGAAAAATGTAAAAGCTTTAAGCAAACGTAGAAATCAATACTAATTAATTTATTCATATTATTAAAAATTAATACTTTTTCCAATAAAACGGAATAAATGATAAATGAAATTGCCCAAATAAGTAGAAACAGATTAAAGTAATACATTTTTTTCTATTTTATGAGCTTTGATTTTTATTTAAATGATTTTGTAGACTGCTCATTGATTGACCACAAATGAAGGAAGTCCAATTATAGAAAACGTATATAAAATGTTGACTTTACTCAAAAGATAAATGTGCCACTGCCCTGCAGCAGACTCCACCTCTCACCTTACGACCGCTGGGATACTCTTAAGCACTCCACCCGTTTTCTTAACCAGTGTGTTTATAAGCGGTGGGTAAATTATTCAAATTTCTTTTCTTTTGTGTTACCTGCGTGTGTATAGTCTTCTGTGTGGCATTGCTTTCATTGTCGTGCACTTTGTTTCTTGTTCAAATGTGATACAGACATGAGATTAGCCAGGATTTCCTTTTGGACTGACGACAGGCTGCTTCGGTTTCCTGCATGAATGACTCACGTTGAAATGTTTACCTTATAAGAATACCTACAAAGTGTAACAGCAGTGTTAGGCTGTGACATAATGAGGCTTTCATGACACATGAAAAATGAATATTAATAACATTAACACTATAAGAGCAGACGGAAAAATGAAGAGAAATGCAGAGTGCACTCTTCTTTCCTTTTAATATTCTGTCTTTTTAGATATTTAGCTTGTTTTAATAACTTAAAATAAAAGAGTCTAAAGATTGTTTTAGGTCGGTATAGCTTCATCACTTTTGAAAAATAATAACCCTAAGAGTGCATAACTGAAAGCCTCCTTTGACTTTGGATAGGAGCATTCAGTGGCTCAGTTATAGAGTGTTATTCTATCCAGGGATTTCAGCCAGCAACCTCTAGGTTACACACGTGCTTCTCCAAAAATGCATGCTGCCCTCAACAAAAAGATGGAAGAGGATCGAGATTAGTTTCTTCCCAGCGAAATTCCCTGGCGCCATCTAGTGGGAACTTTTCGAATAACCACTGATTCCTCTCAGGAGAGCAGCTCGCCCCTCTCCTTTCCTTTATCAGTCCTCGATTCCTTTACTTGGCTCTTCTGTTAGCATCCAAGTCCCCCCCCCCCCCCCCCACCCCACCCCAAACAGAGAAGGAGCAGAGGAGAAAGGAGAGGATTTGAGGAGAGAGGAGGCCAAGCAACATTTTTCAGTGATGCCAGGTAAGATGACTGTGAGCATAGCTGCATCAGCCCAAAGCTCATTTCTCTGTTCGGTGTCTCCATGTCTCCTCTGCCCTGCATGCCTCAATGTCCCCTTAATTCAAAAGTGACTCCATCCTCATAAACTTCCAAGTTAAAAGCCCAAGAGAATATGCTTTAAAACACATTTACAACCTGAAATAATAAAAAAAAAAATAGCCTCTAGATGTATAGATAGTTTCACCTTCATAAAATAGTGTAAAATGTTTTGGATACTGGCTGCTGGCCATCTGTTAGGCCTTATATCCACTAATTGGACTCACAGAACTGGATCTCGTCACCGTGTTTGTGCTGTAGGTTTATTTTTGGAGTATTTTTAATTGATTTATCTGACAAATAATTGGCTTTCTGGATGATATTGCCCATCAATAGTTTCAGGTTTGGTGATAAAAATTCTAGCATTTATAGGACTGTTTCTTCGAGCTATCTTAGCGCATATTTGTGTCCGTACACTTTATGCTTGTGCCTGGAATACCAAGCTTGGGACTCGCCACCAATTGCACTTAGAACTGAAGAAGCTTCACAGATTAGAGGTGAAACATCTTCAAGAAACTTAATTAAGTCCAGACGCTTTTCTTTCCAAGCTTCTTAGACTACGATGATCTGGATGACTGAGAACCTTCACAGACAACACTCCACTTTCTTGTCTAGATATGAAAATTATGTTGCCAAAATCAAAACATGGCATGAGGTAAATTCAGAAATATGTCAGGGGCATTACATTGGCTATCTTCATATCTAAAATGAAAAACTACGGATTAAAACTTTAATTCATCTAAGAACTATCAGCAATGACTTCACACCTCTGACTCTCAAAAGCCACAGACACACTATTCTTTGATTTTTTTTACTATTTCAAAACTCATTTGTGGAATCAACCAAAAGTCACTTTCTCAGATACACTTAGTTTTTGTTGCATCTGCTAAGTTCTGTTATTGGTTTTAGAGGATGACATCATATCACCACAGTGCTGGTTTCCTGTGTGTTCATCAAGTGGGCTACATTTAACATCTTGCTGTTGGAGGGCCAGGTTTAGTGCTCAGGCCATTATTTGCGTCACTGTTGTGGTTTTTGGTTAGACTCAAGATTCAGACACTTGAATCTTGAGGTTTCTTTTTATATTACTACTATACGCTACTTTATGTCTTGCTGCCACAGCTGCCACAGTCCTTCTGGTACTGTGGGAAACATGCTAAAGAGGCTTACATATATTCAGGCCATCTTTTCACAGAGTTTCTCAGGTTTCTTTAATTTGATGGTGTTGAATTGGTTAACAGCAGCTTTATATCAGTGAATTGTTTCACAGTTTAAACTATGAGTTTGTCAAATTGCTGTTCAGTACTGATACTTTGGAGATTTGTGTGGATTATGGGTAATTTCAGCCATTAATCCAAATTCCAGACTGTTTATTTGGACCAAGACGTTAACTCTTTATTTCAACCGAGGTCAGCTGGCAGCATTTACACATTTTGGGTGTTTATTTTTTCTGTCGTCCATTTTTTCCCCTATTTATAAACTGCAGTAGTTTGATTTTGCAATCAGTTTTAAAGCAGCAACACAGCAAAGTGGTGGCTAGTTTTTGGCTCTTATCACTTTTTAGGTTATGGTCCCCCTTAGATAAAGTCTAATTTATTTATGCGCCCCACATTAGAGATTGGTCTCTTAGCTTCTATTCAGTCTTTTATTCTGTTTCCCCAGTGACCTTCAAAATGTAGCCTGTTAGCACACCTGACAATAACATGTGGATGTTGTGGTGTGAGAACAAATGGAAGTCTCTCAGTACAGTATGTGAGTTCACACAAGGCATTCGATGCATTTCTGTTTTTGTCTCCAGTGAGAACGTCTGTCTAACTGTTTTGCAGGAGTCAGGTTTTGCACTCACTCAAAGGTTTTGTTGTTACTTTCACACGTGGCTAAAAATAACCGCTAGCAGCCAGCTTGTTGCAGTTGTCTGATAAATGTGTTCATTGTTTGTTATTTCCCTAGTGTAAAGTAGCCTATGTCAGCTAAGTAGGTGGCACTTCACTGTGGCCAGTGATGCATTTGCACACAGGTAGATAAAGGGCTGTAACCACACGGCCATGTGAAAAAAAGGTTTTCTCAGGAGTCCTTTGAAAAACAAAGTTCAGCCTTACTGCTTCTATAGGAATGAAGAATGGGTCAGTTCTACCATAACCCTAAACCTGTGTGTGATACAGTTTGTTGCCTCGATTTGATCACAAGCAGGGTTTAGGGTAGTGTTAATGTGTGGCTCAGTGTCTGCAACCAGCTGCAGTGTCATAGTCATTGTCACACTCAGAGTGTAAGCTCAGTTTCTGTGAGCTCGGCATCTTCTGAGGAGGCTGACTTAAACTGACCTAGAGTGCTGCTGCAGCAGATGCACACATACCTGGAAGCATTCATTACAGACAGCAGGGGTTATGCATTTCCAGGACTTGTGTCATACTTACTGCCATCAACTGTGCAATATTTCCTTGTCTTGTCATTATTTTGCAGCTTGTTGCAGGAAAGCAGGTTGAGGTTGAATTTCTACAAGCCCTTCATGCTCCCAGAACAAGTTATCAGAACTTGGCATGTTTGCTTGGCCTCTTGAAACTCTGTTTTTCTGCTGATTGTAAAAAGGTAAACACACTGTTGCCTAACTTGACCTTTGGGGTGGAAGACTGCACAGACACGCTGCTCACTGTTTACTCAGACGAACCTTGTAACTTCTGAAGTCTGTTTGTAACATCTGCCAGTCTCTTGTTATCTTTATTTTTGTCATGCTCACATACTCCATTTGTTTTATTGCTCAAAGCATGTTCTGCTTTTTTGCACCATACTGTAAACATCTGAGGTGTTTAGGCAGCAGGTCTGGTAATTTGGAAGCAGGAACAGAGGATAAAACTGGCTTATTCTCATTCCCAGGGAGTGAAACAAAGTTAAAGTACCAGGTGTCCTTGGGTGGAGCTGTGCAGCCAAACGGGCTATGTCATCGGCAAGATAGGTATCCATGCTGGATTTTATTGTTCTAAAGGAAGGAGTTTCACCCTAACCAAAAATAGTGACGTGAAAACAAACATAAAAACACATAAAAACTAAACAGACCAGTGAGTTAACTGGAGACACAAACCAGGACCTCCACCTGTCCCACCTCCTATTGAAGACTGTGTGTGTGAAGTTATATTATACAAAAGAGAACACACTGAATAAGATTTTTAATCTGAATCTATGAGCAATCTGCTTCCTATTATGGTCACATATACAATCAGCCACATTACAAAATGGTTTCAGGTGTTTCAGGGAAGAATTTGTCCTTATAGGTGATCAAGAGGATGCAGATGGGGGAGGATTACCTAATCAGAAAAAAAAAATCAGAGTGATGAGTGAACTAAGTCTACAACCTGTGTTCCCATGAGGGATGGAAAGTCTTAGGTTCAAGCTGTGCAACCACAGTGTACGTTTGAAATGTGGTAGAGTGGTTGACAAACTGCTTGGCTGAAGAATGTGCAGTAATCATATTATCTCTTGGACAAAAAATTTCTAATGTTTTATCAAAAACCAGGGCTTTATAAGACCAGTGGTTGGCTAGGTAGCGTCCCAGGACACATACATGGTTTAGGGACTTTAGATCCACATCCATGCAATCCTGTCAGTGTGGCATTTATTTGTCTCTTTGTTTTTCTTTCTTAACATGAGAGAAAAAAATCTTGAATCCTGAGTTGTTAAACATCGGGACTCAACAAGAGCCGAATGCCATGTGGCATGTAGAGGAGTTTGGGATCTTTTGAAAGTTGTCAAATGAACTGAGCACAGTAATATCCACCAACACCGCTGGGATGTCAACATGCCAATTCTAAATGTACTATATAAACTTCAACAGATCGGAGATTTACCAAAGTATTCAGTTGAAGCATGGGGAGCCTCGCAGCACGAAGGTTCTGCGTTGGAACTCGGTGGCCAGCTGGGGACCTTTCGGTGTGGAGTTTCTGTGTCTGCACGTGCTCTGACTCCTCCCACAGTTCAAAGACATGAATGTTAGAGGTACTGGTGATTCTACATTGGCTTTAGGTCTGTTAGTTCTGGATTGCAAGTCAGCCCATAGTGACTTCCTGTCTCTTGCCAAATGTCATCTGGGAAAGACTCAAACCCAACCATAATGCTTAAAGTACTCAAATATTTTAAACTCCTTCATATTTGCAGTCTGTAATATCTGAGAGGCAATTATTTTACTTTGTACTCCAGTAGACTGAATTTGGTATATTTAGATCATTTATCTTCTTACATCTTCCTGTCTGACCGTTCTTTTCCTATCGTCAAAACCATTCATCCAAACCTCTCCAAACGTGGTAGATCTAGTTCTTGGTAAATGAGCATGCAGAGTGCTGAATTTGATGTCTTTTGGATGTAGTTTACTAAATACTTTAATATACTCTCAGAACAAGACCATAGGAGCATTTGTCTTTGATTTCAACTCTTCTATTTTAGTCATTATAGCAGACTAAACCTTCCTCACACTGGTAAATATAGTTGGTGTCAAGAAATCCTACCTAAATAATGCTTAAAATACATTTAAACTGTACATAAATGAGAATTACCAACATCAGAACTCAAGCAATTCTTTGCAAACACAGTATTTGACACCAGCGACGCCACTTTACTGTATTTTCTCTTAGTCTCATTGGGTTTATGTTGGGTTTGATGGAGACTCCACATGGTCTTTATACAGAAAGGTCTGTACACACACTGACTCCAACACTTGTTTGCTCAGTGAAGCACATAATGTGACAGAAAGCCCTCAGCTGTGAAAATATTATGGCTCACCTTTAAGTGACTTTTACAAGCACACGAGGAACACAAGTGATGCAAGAACCCACAGCAGCTTTGCTCCAAGGATTTCTTTCACCCTTTTTAGTGCGTTCACTGCGATCATTCACAGTTATTTGGGTTTGTTTGTTGCATTTCACCTCATGTACCTCCTCTCAGTCTGACAGCAGTCTGTTTTCCTAGAAACCGAGAACAGTTTGCATTTACCCTACTGTTAGGAGTATACCAGTGAGATCTGAGCGGGGTCAAAGAGCAGCATTTCCTCATTTTTGACTCTGCGGTCAGAGTCGTGCGTGGAGTTTAAATCAATAGACAACTCCAATATTTCTGCTGAGTGTTACGTCCCTCTGCAGCCCCTAATCTCCTCAATGTTTTCAGCTGGTGCTAATTGGCCACACCTAGTCAGGTGTGGATAAAAGCATACCTGAGGCAAGCTTCCAGGGAGCTCACTTGTCTTTGCCTTGGTGGCTCCAGCAATTTTAGCCGACCTGGTATTCCAGTTTAAGAAAAATCCTCTTCTCACTAACACTCTGGTGTTCATCTTTTTTTTAATGTTGCGACTTTTGAGCTGGGTCGTAGCACTGAGGCTATCGCATATTGAGTGGGTGTGAAAGAGGTTAAAAGTCTGTGTACTGGCTTTATGTTTTGAATGCTTGTGTGTTTGTGAGTGTATGGGAGGTGCTAGAGGAAGGCAGGATAGGGGAGGGGGGAGTCGAAGGCTATTTCTCTGAGACCGCTGTAATTCGGTCCGTCTTTTCTCTGAGCCTGGCCAGGATGAGAACAGCGCTGTTTATTGTTTATGTTCTACCTGTGCTGATTGTGGTAGCACAGGCAACACCAGGTGAGACAACGCTTCATTTGAGCTCTTTTCGGGGAGGCACATGGTAATGTCTGCAGACAGATGGCTGGTTCATGGGCTCACCACAGAATATTATAGTATGTTAGCAGAGCAGAAAAGAAGGATTGTGTCAGATAAAGTATAATCATGCTGATATCTGACCAAAGGAAACAAGTTTGTTTTTGATGTTTGCTCCATGTACGCCTTCATCATTTTGCCCACCCCCTTGAAAGTTGGCAGGTGTGTTGGGGAGGATTTCAGTGCCAGGTCTGAGGTTTTTCTTTTGGATTAGTTAAGCTATTCTGGCTGAAAGTAGTTCAGTGTTTCCATGACAGTGAATGGTGTCTGCTTCAATCTCTGTGCAGGAAGAAAACCACACACACACACACACACACACACACACACACACACACACACACACACACACATGCTTGTGGGGCTATTTTTCTGTGCACATTTCTTAATGCGTTCCCAAACGTTAACTACCACCCGGAGAAATAATGTGGGGTTCAGTTTCCATGAAAAGGCACTGGACTAGTAAAACCAAAACCATGTTAAATCATCGTGCTTCACTACATGCATGCTTCACACAGTTCAGTGTTACAGGAAATATTCAGACAGCAGATGGCAGTAAGTGGCAATCAGACAGTAAAAATACAAAGTAAAGGCCCACTAATGGAAAGCATTCTGTTAACTAGTTAAACCTATTTGTTACAAAGAATCAATCTGCCACTGGGCTGGGGAAATCCACCTGATGAGTTTCTTCAAGGTAGGCTAAACATTTTAAAGCTACACAGATTATGTAACTCAAAGCTGATACAAAACACTTGGATTGAGACAATTAAGCTACACAGAAGCAATGATTGGACACAAAGAACAGCTTCACACATTTGGCATCTGTGAGCTGCTGCTCCACAGTCAGGAGGCCCGGGACAGGGCGGCATGTGGAAGTGCCAGAGGTCAAACCCTCTTTGCACAAAGCATACTGATTATGATTTATCACTAGTGGGTTTTGTTTTTTTAATATAAACCCTAATTCCAAAACATTGGGCTGTGAAATGTAAATAAAAACAGAATGCAGCTATTTTGCAAATCTCATAAACCCAAATTTTATTCACAGCAGAAATGTGCAGTTTTAAACATGAAGGTCATTTTGAGTTTCACGCAACACGTGCAACGTCCCCTCTTTTTTTTCAACAGACTGTAAATGTCTGGGAACTGAGAGCCGCTGGAATTTTGTCCCCTTGTCGTCTCATAGAAGATTCTAGATGCTCGATAGTCCCGAGTCATAATGTTTTCAGGTGGTGAAAGGTCAGCACTGCAGGCAGGCCAGTTCAGCATTTGGACGCTACTACTCTGAAGTCATGGGGCTGAAAAAGTGGTTTAGGATTATCTTGTAAGACCTTCTGCATGGCACGTCGCTCTAAACCCGCTGTAAACCATTCAGCACTGATGGTGCCTTTACAGTGCAAGCTTCCAGGGACACTGAGAACTTCAAATATTCAACAGTCTTCACTTTGTCTCAGTCCATTTTAAATGAGCTTTGGCCCAGAGAAGATGGCGGTGTTTGTGGATCATGTTCACATGCTTCTTCTCTGCAATGATGGATCTGCATCTGTGGACAGAGAATAGCGTTCACTGACCGAGATGTCTGGTAGTGTACCTGAGATCAGGCACTGATTTCCATCACAGAATTATCCCTGATTTAACGCAATGTTGCCCAAGGCACAGTCCATCCAATGAAGACATTGAGCCTGGACCCTTGGGCACAGAGATTTCCCCACATTCTCTGAATCTCATAATGATGTTATGTACCGTACAGTCTTCTGCCTCTCTAAGATCCTTTTTTTACCCACTCACGTCACTGACCTGTAACCAGTTACCCTGGTTAGTTGTGAAATATTCTTATGGTTGTTTCTTTTAGTCACGATCCTGGGTCTTTGACCCTCTTTTGGAGTTGTGCTGTTTTGTTCAGAGATGGGCAACGCGTTACTGTAATCTGATTACTTTTTTCAGGTAACGAGTAAAGTAAGGGATTACTATTGCAAAAACGGTAATTAGATTACCGTTACTTTCCCGTAGGAACGCTGCGTTACTGCGTTACTAAAACCGTGATTTTTTTTTTTTTGCGAGAATGTCTCATGACAGTGACGTAAGCGTTAGTGACAACAGCTGTGTGCAGATCAACAATGGATCACATATCGATTGTGGGAGAGAGTATGAGCGTGCAGCGTTTAAAGCGTGGAAGTACTGACCTTACTTTGAGTTTGATTCCATAAAAAGTGACAAAAACATGAGTGTCCGCTGTGCGTGGGAAGAAAACTTCTTTTTACAGCGAAAAACCCCTAAACTTCCAACAAGCACCGAGTAGCTACGACGTAATGGGAAACTCACAGAGAAACTCGCGGATTCTTCCACTGACCGCGGCACACCTGCACCAGGGTAACCCTCCGCCTGCCCCACTCCTGCTTTACAGGTGAAAATAGAGCAACAGGACCGCTGAGTCTTTGACTTTATTTATTTTCTGCTGTGTTTTACTTGCATCTATTTGAAAGACTGAGTGTAAACACAAAAATATTTTATTTTATGTGCTGGAATGTGCAGAAAATAGGTTTAAATGTTAAACTAATTTATTCAAGTCAGAGAATGTTGCATATAATTAAATTTTTGCTTGATGCATAAAGTTAAAAGATTAAAACTAATAAAACAAGTTTTAAAAAGAGACTTTTCCATTTGATTACATTTTGTATGATGGATTATGCAGAAAAGTAGAATTGGGCTGAAAGATCTATCGCTTTATCACCTATTCATGTTGTAAATCGGGTTTTTAAAAAGTAACTAAGTAATTAATTACTTTTGAAAATAAGTAATCAGTAAAGTAACAGGATTACTTTTTTGGCGAAGTAATCGGTAATTAGTTACTGATTACTTTTTTCAAGTAACTTGACCAACACTGGTTTTGTTTGGTGTTGGAGATCTTCATATTCCAGCTATGTATTGGTTCTCTGTCTTTAGTTCCTAATGCCTCTGAGTTTTCATTCTTTACATTTCTAATTCTGTGGTTCTTGTTGTGCCTGTTTGGTCCAGTCTCACCTGTGTTTTGTTCTTCCTTCTGTCCCCTCCCCTACCTGTGGTGTCTCCATGGCACCGTGACACTGTTGTAGTCCTGTTCCTGTGTTCTCCCTTCATGTTGCTTTGTTCATTTCTGTGTTCGTCTCCATGTCTGTTTCTTGGCCAGTCCTTTTGTGCTCCCACTCGTGGTTCAGCCTCTCGTTACCCTGTGTGTGTATTTAAGTTCTCAGCTTCACTTTGTCCCTTGTAGTGTTGTCCCTGAATGCTCCGTGTTTCCCTCTTTTACTCTTAGTTAAGGCTTGGTTTTCTCCTGGCCTGAGTTTTTGTATGCTTGTGTCATTGAGTTTAAGAGTATCGTGTTACAGGTAATAACGCCGTCTTCTTTAGTTCACTCGTTTTGTTTCCGAGTCCTGAGTTTGGGTCTGACCTCTGCCGTCCACACAGGACTACATCACACTTTTTAGTCAAACTTACAAAGCGTTGCTGCACTCGTTTTAATCATTTGACATATTTGACTATTTTCTGTTGTGAACTAAATATGAGTTTGAGATTCGTATATCATTGCATTCTGCTTTTATTTGTATTTTACACACTATCCACAATGTTGACTTTAAGTAATTTCAGTTTTCCATGTCAGTGTGTCATGTAAGTGCAATGTAAAATGTTAATTTTAAGAAAATAAAGTGTACTTGTTTGACATGCATTCAGTTTATACGGAGCATATATTTTTTACTTAATAATTAATTATGCTCTTGTGTTTTGGCGATGTATAAATAAAACTGCATTAAACTGAATGAATAATGATACTTTTCAGTCATGTGACCTGCAGATATAAATCTGCTTCTTACACCTTGAACTTCTACAAACAGAGAAACGAAAAGCTGTTAAGCGGTTAAGTTAAAAGACTTCTTCAGACTTAGATGCACAGCCCATTAACGGCACACTTCTTTCTTCAGCAGGGAGAAGTGACCTCGTGGTCTCGGCGAAAAATGGTAAAATCAGAGGAGAATATGTTAGTGTGAAAGGCACGGAGAGGAGGGCAAAGTGCTACCTGGGGATACCCTTCGCACAGCCGCCCGTGGGAGACCGCCGCTTCTCTGCTCCGCGGCCTGAGGAACCCTGGGAAGGTGTGAGAGACGGCACACAAGAGCCATCTATGTAAGTCACCAAAGAGCAGAACATTTTAACAGCACCCTCATTCTGAATCACACACTCTCCCTCATCTGTCTCCTTTTCAGGTGTATCCAGGATCCTGAACTAGTTGTGAATGTTTCAAAAACCATGTCACTCGAATTCATCCCACCAGCAATTTCAGAGGACTGTCTGTATCTGAATGTATACACTCCAGCTGAAGCAACTAAGGGGAACAAGCTTCCAGTGAGTAAAAGTGGCAGGGTGCTGGGATACAGAGTATCATAGTCTAATATTTCATATAGTATAATACAGCACTGATGCCATTTTCTGCACTAGATGAGTTTGGTGTCCTGGGCTCTTTTCCATTACAACCCTACTCCCTCCAGGTCAACAAATATTTACCACCTTAACTGAAGCCTCACAGACAGCAACACAAAGCTCACCCCAGACCTCCTGTTGCATCGTCCAAGCGACGCCTTCTTAATATGTTGGGTTCATGTTGCTCCTGAGTGGCTAACACTGCTAACAAAGCCTTTCTCCCATGGCTACACATTTTAGTAAAACATGCTCAATAGAGGAAGCATAGCAGAATGTTGTGCATTGTTTTCAGGCATCTAAATCCAGACTAAGGAGGTATCTCGCTCAGAGTCCTGCTATCTCCAAATATGCCTTATATGTTCTTGCAACAGTAAAGGTTAAGCAGTCACATACAGATCTTTATGGACACATCTTAGTGAGAGTCCCCTGATCCCCACTGACACGGCCACTGCAGGGATGACAGAGCCCGGACACGAGGCGTACGACTCGCCCATCACAGTCACTGAGGTCACCAAGGTTTTTAAAAAAACTGAACTGAGGAGAGTCTGTTTGATAGTGAATATCAGATTCAGGTAGAACAAAGTCCTGCACAGTGTGCTTCAGGATCATGGGATATCGGGGCCATTGCTATGGGCCAACTGTACAATTAAAGTGAGAGCTTGGTTTGCATTTCCAGGCATAATGTTCCTAGTGGGTGTTGGACTCCAGCAGGGGTGTCCTTTGCCACCGAGTCTGTTTCAAACTTTTATGGGTAGAATGTCTGGTTACAGCCGAGGGACAGAGGGTGTCACGACCGGTGGTTTCAGGATCTCATCTCTGCTTTGATGATGCGGCACTGCTGGCTTCAGTGAGTGATGATTGCCAGTATGAAGTGGAGATTAAACTGAGTCGTGATTTTTATCTGAAAGAGGGTGGAGTGCCCACTCTGGCTTAAAAAAATAAGTTGATGCCCAGAGTGAAGGAGACCTGAAGGGTTCCCAAGTACCTGTGGATCCTGTTAATAAGCGAAACAGAAGGGGCTGAGATGAGAGCCGAGCCATTTGTGGCGGTTCAGTAATCAGATTTGGTTATGTCTCCTAGATTAGAAGGATTTAGGCTTCGGGGATTGTGAACTTGGAGGATACCCTGGTGTGGGTCCAGAAATGCTGGTGATATTATCTCTCTTGGCTTGCTCGGGAAAGCAAAAGAACACTGAAGAAGTCGAGTTGGCTGTCGAGAAGGAAGTCTGGGCATCTCTGTTTTGACTGATGACATGGATAAGCAGCTTTCCATTTGACCGTGTGCTTCTACTACTTTAACTACCAGCGTTACCTTTTTCTTTTCCTCCAATCGGCATCGGTCAGGTGTGACATGCAGGTTCTTTGGCTGTGTTTCAGGTGATGGTGTGGATCCATGGAGGAGGTCTGGCTATGGGTGCAGCTTCACAGTATGATGGGGCTCCACTAGCTGTTTATGAAAACATAGTGATGGTTATTATTCAGTATCGACTCGGCATTCTGGGTTTCCTGAGGTAACGAGTTGTTTTCCTTAACCTTTCAACATCCACCTGATCACATTAATTAAATTATTTCTAACAAAAGGTTGAGCTAACTCACAATCTACTGCCAATAATAACTCCAGCTGGTTCATCAGTCATGTGGTGGATATTATGAAGTTAAAGCAATCCAAAGAAATTGTGTCAACTCTTCTTCTTCCGAAGCACTGGAGATGAACACGCCCAGGGCAACTGGGGTTTCTTGGATCAGCTGGCAGCCCTGAGATGGGTGCAGGAAAATATTGAAGCCTTTGGTGGCGATCCGCAGACGGTCACAGTGGCTGGAGAATCTGCTGGAGGAATCAGTGCATCCATACTGGTAAGGAAGAAATCAGCATGTCAAATCAACCTGCTAAACACTCGTTTAAGCTCAAATATGAGCACCTCAAAGTTAATACTGAGTAATTCAAGTGTTTGAGTATTTCATAAGTGAATTTTACATGCATTACTGTATGTCTCTTTTTGAACAGACTCTTTCTCCACAAGCAAAAGGACTGTTTCAGAGGGCAATCTTTCAAAGTGGAGTAGCAACACTTGGAACCTACACTACAAATCATCCTTTGTCTCAAGCGCAGGTGCTGAAATTTGAATGTGAGGAATTTGAAGTAGCTCACAGTGACTGCTCCATCAGCAGATCAACATATCTGCTTTGTAGCTCCTTTGAAGTAGCATCTAAATCTGGCCAAGAATGAACAGTTAATACTTCAGTGCTAATCAAGTCTTCACCACTATCTGAACAGACATGCATATAGATGCATTGTCCATGTTCAATTAAAAAAGAAATCCCGAGATGGTAACAGTGAAATTGCTCAGTTTAACCCTTTCATGGATGAATTATGACAATCACAAGTATTTTTATTCATCTTTACTCATGAAAAAAAGATTTTTGAACTTCTTTTTTCAAACATGTACTTTTCAAAGAGTTTTTTACATGTCCACTTAGGTGGACAACACTGGCTGACCAGTGGGTGGCAGGGTATGGAGTCACACATCAGTGTCCAATGTAGTTTTATGTGCAAGTATACCATCAACACTGACACAAATACAAGGAAACAGCCTTTGAATAGCTGTCCACTATGCGTGAAAGGGTTGAAGCTACACTAACTTCACTAAAGTTGGGTGAAGTTAGTGTAGTTGGGGCAGCAAGAGATTGTGTTGTTTGTGATTGTCATTCATGTCCCCCACATACCCAGATTGTTGCGAGCCATATTGGATGTAACCACAGCAGCACAGAGGAACTGATCCGTTGTATGAAGGGGAAGAGTCAAGATGAATTAGTAGCCGCAACAAAGCAGGTAAATGATTGTGTTAACACGTGCAAGCAAATGTACTCTGAATTCACTGAGTGAAAAACAGACAATGAATCTGATGTTGTTCAAGCCAATTGTGTGAAAACCTGCTGGATTAGAGATTAATATCACGTGCAAGAATAATACTTAATTAAGGCCACTAGATGGAAGCATTTAAACACTCTCAGCTGGCAAACTCCAGCTTCCTGTATCCATTTGACCTCTGTTGGAAGTCATCAACAGTCACTTCTGTGCAGATGAAAATTTTCCTCGGGGCCGTGGTGGACGGCGAATTTCTGACTGACTTGGCAGAGGCTCTTCTTCAGAAACACGAAGTGCTGAAGGTTCCGGTACTGATGGGAATCACAAACCATGAATTTGGCTGGATCTTACCTCAGGTCGCACAGATACCTCTACACCACAGTCTCTGTGGCTGATTCCACTCTCCTAATGTGTTTCCTGTTTAAAGTCTTGATCTAAATTGTGTTTTTGTGGATTGCAGAGCTTCGCCGTTCCTGGGTGGGAGAATGGCATGAACAGAGAGACCGTGCTGGCAGTGGTGAACATGTTTAATCCTCCAGGGGTGAGCACAGCAACAGCTAGGCAGCTTTTCTTTATATCATTGATTCAATGATTTGATTAAAGTTGTGGTGAAGTTTTTTTTGAGCTCAGGTTAAAATTAGGACTAGGCGCTATAATAAAACTCACCTGATCTAATAGTTTCAAAACCTGTTTCTCTGTTCCAGGCCTCCTTTGTTAACAACCTCATTGTAGATGAATACCTGCAAGATGCTAAAACTCCAGAGGAGATCAGAGACGGATTCACTGAAATCATAGGAGACCTGCTGATGACACTGCCTGTTGTCCGAGTGGCCGGGTACCACTCAGGTTAGAGAACGGGCTAACTGATCCAGCATGCCTTTATATTTAAATATTAGAGCAGGTGGACTTTCAAGGACTCCCAAAACCACACATAAGTGCCAGAAATGAAACACTGTCATTCAGTCAGTCTCGGGCCTCTCTATCAGAGACATTATGTGAAATGGGACTCAGCAAATCCTGAGCAGAAATCCAAACAAAACCAAAAAACCCAAACTGCTATCCTGGCCTTGCTTCCATACATCCATTTTCTTCCACTCATCCGAGGCCAGGTTGCATCCCTATCCCCAGCCACCTCCTCCGGCTTATCAAGGGAACGCCAAGGCATTTCCAGGCCAGATGAGGGGTGTAATCTATTCAGCATGTCCTTGGTCTGTCTCGGGGTTCTTCCTGGTGGAACATGCCCAGAACACCTCACCCAGGAGTCACCTGAGAGGCATCCTTGTCAGATGCCCGAACCAACTAGACCCTTCCGGCTAGTCAGAGCCGCTCTCGACAGAATGCCTTATCCTATCTCCAAGGGAGAGGCCAGCCACGCTTTATAGAAAGCTAATTTCCACCACTTGGATCCGCAACCTGAGGGTAGGGATGTAGATTGATGGCTTTGCTTTTGCACTCAGCTCTTTCTTCACCACGACAGACCGGTACAGCATCTGCATCACAGCAGCTATGGCTGAATATGGATGAATATAAAAAAGGTGACGATTCTACAATATTAAATAGAGACTCCCAGGAATCAGATGATCTCCAGTGAGCAGCACTTGGCGACAGCAGGAACTAACAGTCTCTCTGCTGGAACAGACTCAGGGAATAGAAAAGAGATGACACAAGCACAGGAGCTTAGAGACCATCCATGGTTTTTCAGTGGCTGGTTGGATAAAATAAACACTTTTATCTTGTTAAAATCAATTCACAATGCAGCTAGCTTCTCTTTATTTCTGCGGTTATCAGTGTACCTACTTATCAGCTTAGTTTTTGCTCCTTTAATCCAACTATAACTGATGCAAGGAAAGAAGCTCCTCAAAGCTTTGTGCCAGTAGTGAATAGTGACTAACATAGTGAGGGGAAAAGTTCACTTTGTTCTGTTTAAGCCCAGCATAACCATGCTCCTCATCTTTTGTCTCCTTGGCTGTTCAGACGTGGGCGTTCCAGTTTACATGTATGAGTTTGCATACCAGGCTGAGATATACAAACATAACAGGCCCAGCTTTGTGAAAGCAGATCACGCAGATGATGTCGGCTTGATGTTTGGTGGATGTTTCTGGAATGGAAATATAAAAATCTTAGGTAAGTGTGTGTAGTATATTCCCTATAATACATTTTTATTGTATCACTGATGGGGGGAAAGTTGTGGCTAACAAATGGCTACGAAATGTTGTTTAAAAGGGACCTATTCTGCTTTCCCTTTTCTGTCAGATGTGCATGACTTAAATCAAATAAAATTCCCAAAGTTCTAAATACTGAGGTCAGCACATGTACAGTAATCACTATGAGCCAAAAGGTGTAAGACAGCTCCTTTTCAGATAGTTTTTTCTATTCTTGCATCTATATGATGTCACAGAGAATGGATGTCCCTAATATGGTCATGTCGGGCACATAGCTCTGGCTGGGAGCACAGAAGCTCCACCCACATCCGGTTTCAACTCTGTTTATGTCAGTCAAAGGGGGAAGAGTTAGACCAGCTTGTTTCAGACAGAAGATCCAGATTATCAGAGTCCAAGAATAAAACTTTTGAGCTGAAAATGGGCAGAATACATCAGCTTTAACCTTAGGAGACTGAAAGTCAGAGGGCAGCTTTGTGACTGACCTTCCACCGTCCCATCTTCAGGCAACATCACCAAAGAGGATGAGAGATTTTGCAGGACGATGATGTCATACTGGGCTAATTTTGTCCGAGATGGGTGAGTAAAAACTGCTGCAAACCGCAAAACTACAGACCCTGTACTGTTGACTTCCTTCATGACATGCTGACTATCAACTGGTAGCAACTGATACAGGGCTGATAATGTACGGTATAGTAGAAACAGAAAAGATAACTCTTGACTGGCCTCAACAGATCTGCTTGCTGTTACTAACAACCTGTCTGGGTTTATAAGTCAGGTTCAGGTTGGCGTCTGATCCAAATACAACACCTAATGGTTGCAAGTTTGTCAGGGGAAATAGGTCACAGGTCAAGTCTATAACAGCACTAATGAGGCCCCGGGTTTGATCTCTGTTACCACCATGATGTTATCGAGGTTTTTCTTTTGGGATATAAGAAACATATCTTATCTCAGCTTTTCTCCTTCCAGCACATCAGCTTCCAGAACCAAATGCTTGACAGGAATTATTGCAATAAGTAATCAGTTTAATTAATATCAGCTGTGAGTGGCTGACAGGTGACTGCAGTAAATTTGCTGGTTGGAGTAGGAAATATTTAAAGGATGCAACCCACAAGGGCACACATGAGTGCAGTTGCCATATACAAATGAAATGATGATATTTCTGCAGAATGAAATCGCAGGGAACATATACTGATGATCTTCTCTGCACTGACATCCCCAGCTCTCCCAATGGTCCTGGGCTGGTCAGCTGGCCTCAGTACAACAGGCAGAACCAGGAGTACATGGAGCTGGGCCCGACTCAGACCGTGAAACAGAAATTGAGGAAGGATAGGGTCCACTTCGCTACTGTCACCCTGCCTCTGAAGCTCAGAGAGTTGGAAGCAGCAGCCAAACTGGTGCCTGGAAACTGATGACTGATAAAGTTTTACAGCCCAAACTCTTTTTTTTCTTTAAGAATAGATTAACTGAGTGTCTTTCACAACTCTTGTAATTCTAAGTGATTTGTAACAAAACTGTAATTAAAAAAAAATGTAATTTAATTTTTTTAAATAGGCATTGTTGATATAAGATAATGCTTAATGAACTTTGAAATGAATTTTGAAAGCAAAAAGAGAATTATCAGGTCTTTTAGGTTATGTACTTGATTTGCTGATTGATTACTTTCCTAAAATAATTAATAAAATGTGCCACTTATAATTTAAAATGCAATCATATTAAAAGGCAAAGGAACAATCTTCACATCAAGAGTTTTGACTATTCCATTGCATAACTAATTCTTCCATATCTAGAATGAAGGAATATATCTTATTATCATGTATTTAGTCCTGCCCACACCCGGTGAACTCTCAGGACTTTAAAAGGACACTAAAATAAAGTTGAGTAATTCTGTCTGACACTTGAATTACTGAAGGTCTTACTGGGCAAAGGTCAGAGCCCCAGTTTTATGTTACAGGTAACACCGTATTTCTTCTATGAAAAATCAGACAGAAGACACAAAATACCAACAGCAAGGTTTGAAATGACTGGAAAACATAAAATGATTAAATGAGACATAAAACCAAAATGAGAAACTGAAACTAACCAAGAAAATGTCAAAATAAAATCAACTCAAAAAATAATAAGTAAAAATAATTAAAGTAACTGCAAATGATGCAAGACACCCTCAAAGACAAATAAAAAAGTGACTTAGTAACATCAAGGGTGTCAAGTTCAGGTTGTAAGCACAGAGTCACTCCGCTCAGTCTGAGCTGCCAGAATATAAAACTCCAAAGACAAACCTGCACTACATGAAGCCTGTCACGGTTCAGCGGCCAACAAGTTTTTAGTCCAGCACAGAGCCCTGTCCTTTATACCCCATATTCAGACGGGACACTGTTAGGATGGCCTGTAGTGGCTGGGTTCAAATAGGAGGCTTGAGGCAGAGATGAGGTGTGTTTATTCACCTATATTAAAATTCCAAAAACATAACATGAAATAAAAAAATGTAGCCCAGGGGTGGGACATGGATCCAGCAACGGCCTCTGATGTTAACTGGCACCCCTTTATAGACTGCTGCTAATTGGCCCTCAAGCCATACCATTATCTGGGGTTCCATACTAAGCTACACACACGTTTCCTACCTAATAACCTTTATTAATATCACACCAATGCTGTGTACATAATAACCATAATTACAATCATTAAATAAATATATCCCACTTGGCCTACCGACTACAATCTACAGTAAAGGAATATGGCTATCCAATCCTCACTTTAATCACCTGGTACCACCAGGAAACATTAAAAAGGCACTCAAGACACCTGGGAACTCTTTTGGCTGCCACACCTTCAAGTGAAGGTGGAAGACTGCCCACAAAGAAACCCTACAGTCAAATAATCAATAAAAACATAAACTTTTTAATGAGTGACCTTTCCTTTAATATACATTTTTAAATCACTCATATGTGTTTTATATGGACAAATAATAAATACAGACAGCTTGTATAGATCTGGGTAGAATGAATGTGAAAGAGGCAGAAAGCCTCCAGAGGATACCAGCTGACCTGCAGATACTATGGATGTGGGCATACAGATGGGGCAAATGTCTGAAGTAGCAGCCGTGACTGCCACGATTGACTGAACTGGATGGATCTCTTGAAGCAGGAGCTGAAGGCCGGTTAAGTTTGATTAATCAACAATGAGATTTCCACATAGGATTGGTCAAACCCCATTAACAACAGCCGCTTCCAGTGCTGCTGACCAGTAGGGTTCTGACAGACAAAGAGGAAAGTGGGAAGCATCTTCAGAAGCAGCAAGCATGTAGAAAAGGTGGGAGTGCAGAGTCTGGACTTTAAATACAAACACCGACAGGAAGAGAGCTGGCTGGTGTGGTTTAGAGAAGAAAGGCAGATCCTGTGTGTGTGCGGGGGGGGGGAGTGGAGTCCAGGTGGAAGGGAAGTGAGGACAGGAGGGGGTGATTGTAACAAGCAACAGTTTAGGTGCAGGTGAAGGCAACAGAGATGATAATCAGGTGTTGGATAGATATGGTGTTAAGGAGAAAAATGAACAATAACAGTGGGTTTTGTGAAAAGGATACAAACGGCTGTGGTGAACACATATCTCAACAATAATGAGAAACCTAGTGTAACATATAAAGTACACAGAGGTGGACTACAGAAGAAGGCCCATTCTGACAGTGAGAGGAGACTAAGGTGGTGTCAGGGGAAGATGTTTCTGTATCTGGTGGCAGTTCGTAGGATGACTCCGAAGATCAAGAACAGGAAACTGGTGAAGGCAGAGGCATAAATTAAGTGGTTTGGAAGCTGAAGAGAGAAGAATGTTGCTCATGGTTCAGGGAGGACATGGGCTCTGGGTGGAAAGGAAAAATGACCAGATGACTGGGAAAGTACAGCTGAAGTGGTGAGGGGACATTGCAATGAAGGTATTTGGTGTATCAACTTGAGCAAAAAAATTAGCCAAGGAGAAAGAGGAGGAACAGGAAGTATTCAAAGGAAGAAACGCAGGATAGTCGCGGAGAAGAAGAAAGTACAGGAGTGCTGGGAGGTGATAAGGACTAGGCTAGGCAGAGAAATGGAGCTGCAAAGGATATTACCAATTAATAATTAAAAACAACAGTGTATATGCATTTATGTGCTTTTATGCAGCATGCTTACGTAAACTCATTGAAATCTGTGTTTTTATGTTTAAATGAAATAAAACTGCTTTTCTCTTTTCTTTTGTACATGTTTGGTGCTTTTAAAGGTCAAACTCAGTCACCAAATGACCTATTTTCTCATGTTTTTTAGCGCTGTGTTGCATTTTACTGATATATTTTCATGATCTTTGTTTTTTTTTTTTATAACCATTTGATAATATCTCTGTCACAGACTGCCAGGGCAGACCGTGTGGAGTGAGTAGAGGACCCAAGAGCAGACAGAGGCAAGGGGACAAAACTGGACTTAAGAAAAGGCGAGCCTTTATTTAGGGCTGAAAAGTCACGGAAAAAAACAACAAAGAAAACTGAGGGAAAACCTGAACATAGACCGGGAAACTATGACTCTAACTGTGATTTTATACTATAACTAAACAACATAAACTATGACTTACTAGGACTTGACTGGGAAACCGTGACAAGGAGTAGGGGAGATAACACAGACGACATGACACTGAACACAGCAAGACTGAGGACTACATACACACATGAGGTGATCAGAGGAAGTGGAGACACGTGAGGACACAGCTGACTAGAATGAAACATAATGACAACACAGGGGAGAGTAAAACTAAATGCAGTGAAAAAAGAACACCAGACTCTTTCAAAATAAAACAGGAAACACAGTGACATAGACATGAAACAAACTTGACAACAAGAGCCACACAGACATGACACATGACAGGTAGGCGCACGAACCAGGGAGACTGAGTACAGGGGGAGGTGACAAAAGGAATTTAAGAAACAAAGGACTAAACAGCAACCTGGAAATTAACTAGACGAGCCAAACCGAAACTAGAACATCAATGAATACAAAATGATACATTAAAAACCCACATACTGGGTCACACAACCCAGTACCATGACAATCTCTGGAGTAGGTGACACTCAAGGGGATAATTTTCTTTGGAAGAAGAGTCATATCAGCGATCTATGAAACGCCCCTTTGTAATTGGTCAGATGCTGGCAGTTCCTTCCCTTTCATGTGAACGTGCTGAGAAAACCCTGAAATGACTTCATGATAACCGTTTAGGGTAAATTCAGCATATGGGTATGCTGAAATTGCTTCCTGGATTAGGGCCTTGGTCAAGTCGTTGTTAGAGTACAAATGAACCAAACTTTAACTAAAGAACTCAAAGAGCACAACTTGTCCCGAAGTGAAAGGGCTATACTAAAACGTTGATGTTTTATGATGTTTTTATCACAGTATGCTGACGCCAGTCTGCTTTGATAACAACAGCTGATTAGGTTTTGAATTAATATTTGATTATTTTTCCACTGAGGTGAGGACTTTGTAATTGTTTTGTTTGCTTGTTTGTGTGTTTGAAATATAGCACTCACAGCTTTCAAGACAGTGTGTCGAAATTTAGAGTGATGGTATATACCAATAACAGCTCAAGCTGATTTAATTTTGTTTAAATCTGTGAAAACTTCTTCATGGATTTTCTTCAAACTTCGCAACAACAAACTAGGCCTTGGAGGACTTTGACCTTACTTGTTTGGTCAAAGTTGACTTTAGAAATTTATTTTTTCATGAAACCAGATTATGAAAGGGCATGGAGAGAGCTGCACAACACACTTGCCGATGGCACGATATGGCTGCCTCGCTTCTGTCAGTATGCCCCAGGGCAGCTGTGGCTACAACTGTAGCTTGCCTCCACCAGTGTGTGAATGTGAGAGTGAATGGATAGTGGAATTGTAAAGCGCTTTGGGCGCCCAGAAAAGCGCTATATAAATGCAATCCACTATTAACTATTTTTAGAAACAAAGCACTCAGATTTCACAATGATATCATAATGTTTGGCATGAATGATACATTGCATGAATAAAAATGAACTTTTACAGCTTATAGAAGCCGAAGATTTCAGCCAATAAGATGTCATAGCATATCATATCAAATGTATTTGTATACACATTTCAAGACCAAAGTACACCAAAGTGCTTTCCAGTAAAACCGTGATACAGACAAAATCACAATATAAAATATAAATTAGAGATATAAAATAATTACATAATATAAATGCAGAGCCAGATAAAAATCACACTAATTAGCCTCAAATGCCAGGCTAAACAAGATGTTTTTAGACGTGATTTAATAGATTGAATAGAATCTTATGCACAAATGTCAAGAGGAAGATTATTCCTTAATTTGGGTGCGGCAATGGCAAAGGCACGGTCTCCTCTGATCTTCAGCCGAGACCTAGGTTGCATTAAGAGAAGTTGACCCGATGATCTTAGTGCTCTCCTATACAGACAGATGAAATCTGGTAAGAAATCAGGTGCCATATTATTTAGGATTTTATAAGTAGACAATGAGATTTAAAATCGATTTGATATTTGATAGAAAGCCAATGTAAGTTGGCTAGAACAGGAGTGATGGAATCATACCTTCTAGTGCCGGTTAAGAAATGTGCTGCAGCATCTTGGACCAACTGGAATCGCTGAAGGTGGGAAGATTGGAGGCCCAAATAAAGAGAGTTACATTAATCTAGTCTTGAAGTGATGAATGCATGAATAAGTTTCTCCAGATCTTTGCGTGGTATATAAGGTTTAGCCTTAGAAATTTGGCGTAGTTGATGGAAGCTAGTTTTTACCACAGTAGACACCTGTTTATCGAGTTTGAAGGAACTATCCATAAAAACTCCAAGATTCCTAACAGCATCAGTGAGGTGAACAGCAACAGGCCCCAGTGTGCCAGCCAGTTGTCCCAGAGGCATATGTCTATCAAAAACAATAATTTCCGTCTTCTTTTCATTTAGAGTAAGAGAGTTATACGACAACGAGTCTTTGAAAACCCTCAAACAATTTAACAGAGGATGTAGTGAAGATGAAACATCCCCAGTCAAGTGGAGGTAGATTTGAACATCATCAGCACAGCAATGAAAAGAGACATTATGGACCTTTATGGCAAACATGCACCCTCGTAGCAGCATTGTAGACAGACCCACATGGACCACAGTGCTCTGTACTGCTTCACAAAAAACAGTGAGTGATGTCATGATGTCCATCTTTCATAAACAGTCTCTGGTTTCAGTGTTAATGTTCAACAGGTTCAGGTGACTATAGACAGATTTATCGTGAAATTTATAGTGAGGAGGAGAGGCTCCACTTCCTGATTACAATGAACACACAGTAAAATAAACACACACACACTGCTTTTTAAAAAAAACAAAACAACAACAACAACAACAGCTGGAGATGAATCATAAACAGTTGGTGGCATAAATCAATGTTTAAACTAAGATTAACACTGCTACTTTTACAGAGGTTACTGTGTTCAATCATTCTATGAGAGCTTCAGATTCTCCCCTCATTGAGAAAAAAACAGAAAAGTTAATCATATCCATGTTGGCACTTCACAGAAGATATTCTTAATCTTAAGAGTTCCACTTCTTGGCCAAAATATTTAAAGTTTTAGAGAGAAACAAACATTCAATAAAAAATTACAGCCATCATACTTGACTTCTAAATAAAACTTAAATATAAATCTCTATGCATAATTGAAATTCTGTTTCAGGTTCCCCAGAATCCCTCCAAATTGAAAAATGACCTGATTGTGGTTGCATGAACTCCATGGATTTTATTCCAGACTGCAACTCAACAACAGAGCAAGATCTCATCTTCTGAACTTCTGATGAGGTTGAGAGTCGATGAGCAGTCTCATTAAGCAAATCAAGATCCCCCTTGATCCTTTACCCTGCAGATGAACTGCTTTCACTGGATGTGTTTAACAGAAGAATTCTGTTTCCTGGACAGTTTGCTGGGACTTTTTTTTATTATCATGTAATGATTTTCTGAAATATTTCCAGGGTATCTGAAAATTTCAAGCTATGATAATTAATTTATTCATAACTTCTGCTAATTTTCTCCACTATTATAACCCGAACATTTGATGCCACTTGACCCAGATTGCCACTGCGATCAAGTACCTGGATTCTCACCCAGTTGCTGCAGGGAGCAACCAACTTGTCTCAAACCCCAACACCACAGTGACAGGTTTGCCATTGACACCACACGGACCTCAAATCATTAATGAACAGCCCGTGTAATTTTATTTCTTCTATTGTTCATATTTCCTGTAACTGTCACAGTACTGGGTCATGTGACCCAGTGTTTGAGTTTTAGGTATTTTTGTATTCATTTTCGATCTAGTTAATTTCTAGGTTGCTGTTTAGTCCTTATTTTTTAGTTGTTTCTGTCATCTCCCCCTGTACTCAGTCTCCCTGGTTCCTATGTGTCATGTTTCTTGTCTATGCGGTTAAGTTCATGTCATGTTTTATCTCCATGTCTATGTCTCCGTGTTTCCTGTTTTATTTTGGAAGAGTCTGGTGTTCTTTGTTCATTGTAGCTAGTGTTACTCTCCTCTGTATTGTCATTATGTTTCATTCTAGTCAGCTGTGTTCTCACTAGGGCTGCCACAAACGATTATTTTGATAGTCGACTAGTCACCGATTATTTATGCGATTAGTCGACTAATCAGATCATCATCCACTGGACGTAAAACTACAGCTTATTGCACCAGCAGCATCTGCTCTTATATAACTATCATTAGCTTACAGCTTTAAGCTTTTAAGGTGCTAACTAAAAATAAAGACAAGATGATAGTTTATTCAATTTTAATGAAATTTGCAGATTGCTTCGGTAAAGTTTAATAAACTCCTTGCTATCTAAAATATAACAGGACACCGGAGTAAATTCTCCAGCATCTCACACTTCTGATAATCAGCTGTCTGCTTGACGTTTATTCAGCTGTGTAAAAACTATAACTTTAATCTCAGCCAAACCGATTTACTCAGGAACAAATAAAATACTAAAAAAAAAAAAAGCCAAACAACAACATTTTTAATTATCTAAGTGACTCATATATATTTAACCTGAGTCGCGAAAGACGGCGGTGGGTTTGAAAACAATTTGCCGGGAGTCCGGTGTTCTCACGGCGCTAGTGACCTAGCCCCCGGCTAGCTATCGAGCTAGTGGGTAACAGACGTCTCCGAAAACGTCGGAGCGCTTTTGAAAATATGTGGTGTCCTGATAAACTGAGCAGATATTTGAGGTTTACACAGCTACATTCTCCTGAAAATATGTTAAACGTTTATTTTGTGACCCAGAAAGAATAATAAGAGTAATATTAAAACTAACTAGCTGCCGCCATTGTTGGAAACTAGCTGGGCCGCGCTATGAATTCTGGGACACAGCTGCTTCTTCTTCTTCGGGGTTTAACGGCAGCTGGCATCCTTGTACATGCAGTGCTGCCATCTTCTGTTTCAGTCCGTTATTACACTCTTAAATCCTGCTATTATTCCTGCGTCTTTTGCGATCTTACAAAGCTTCAAACGACACGTCGACTATTAAATCAGTCGTCGACGATTTTGATAGTCGACGTAATCGTGACTAGTCGACAAATCGTGGCAGCCCTAGTTCTCACGTGTCTCCACTTCTCCTGATCACCTCATGTGTATGTTTAAGTCCTCAGTCTTCCTTTGTTCGTTGTCGCGTCGTCTGTGTACTTCCCCTCTAGTCAAGTTAAGTGTTTTTCAGGATTCTGTGCAGTTCATGTTTGTCATTTGGTTTATGTTGTTTTTCATGCAGCCGCACGATGAGGATCCGTGCATGTCATGTTCATGTCTGTGTTCGTCACGCCATTTGGTTCACAGTTTCCATGCATCTGCACAGCATTCTGTTCACGGTAATCATAGTTATTCCTTTCAGTCAGGTTAGTGTTTTTCCAGTTTAGGTTTTTGGTTAGTTGCAGTCTCTGTCCCTGTTATGTTTTGTCTACTCCCTTCTGCATCAGCCCAAATAAAGGCTCGCTTTCAGTTTAAGTTCACTCCCGTCTCCTCGCCTGTGTTCGCGCCTGGGTCCACCACACACACTCTCCACACGGTCTGCCCCCGCTGGCTGTGACAGTACGACGTGACCAGTATGGACCCAGCGGACAGTACGGATGGGATTGGGGAGGAGCTGCAGCGGATCAGCCGGATCATGACACGCATCTGCGGGTGCGCGGACCCTAAAGTGGTGTCCACTGGATTGGCGACCATAGACGCCATCCTCCGGAAAGAGCCGCAGCTCCACCAGTTTCCTCAGCTTATTGAGATCTTTGACTCTCTGGACCCCCTTAAGGAGGAGCTTCGGGCTCGTGCGCTGGCCCAGAGGGTATTGAATGCAGACTCAGCACCCATGACCCCACCCAATGAGCGGGAGTCGTCATTCCTGCCTCGTGAACCGGAGGCGGTCAGAGTCGGAATGCTGAGTCTCACCACCGACCCGCCATCGGCTCACGTTTCACCAGCTTCCGCGTCTTTGCCACAGTCTAGCCGCACAGCGCGGCGCACAGAGATGACGGAAGCCATAGACTTCGGTGAGGAGGAGCGGCAGCAGGTGTTACGGGCTTATTGGGAGGAAGAGCTCCGATGGAAGCCCTGGCTCCTTCTCGACGAGGAGCTCCCACCCATCGCCCCGCCTCGGACCAGCCGCTCACCTTCACCCCCCTCGTGAGGACTTCTCTTCTCCGGCCGCTTGCCCGGCGAGGAGGTGGGCGGAGGAGGAAGAGTCGGTCCCCGCCGTTAATACCGCCGCACTCATGGCCGCTCCTAGGAAGAAGCGGTGTCTGCGGCGGCGTCGCTCCATGCAGCCGCCACAGCTTCTCCAGAACGAGGCAATACAGAGACAGAGTTTCAACCAGGAGGCTCCCTTTCCACCAGAGATTGGCTGTAGGTGAGTGCTCAGACAACAATGAGTTTATTTATCCAATTTGTGACTGCAAGGAAAATGTGTGTGAGTCAGCTATAGCCAGCTGGTGGGGTTATAAACGTCCCGGAAACTAGTCCTGGACATGTAAATCATGCTTCCATAGACAATCTTGTCATTAATGTAGCTCATGTGGCTGAGTGGGCTGCTTGTGAATCTGAAACCTCGTCACAGGCCGAGACTGAAGAGACAGTGTGTTACCTACCTGTGACAGAAGAAACCAACTGTATCCAGAGGCCAGGGAGTTTTGAAACCAGTACTGCTTTAACCATTAACACACTCTCTGGGGACTCTGAGACTATTAAGGATAATTCTGAGTCTGTGAAATCCTGTTCTAACAGGTTTGAGCCTGCCATTATTCCTGCGTCCTCTGAGGGAGAGTCTTATCTGTCCGGCCCACAAGCTGGCTGGAGACCCACAGGTGTGTTCTGCTGTATACGTGAACCAAGACACTGCAACTGGTTCCGGGGCCTGTAATGAAGTAAGTTCTGCCTATGTTGCCAAGACACAGCAAGGAAATACTGAGTATACTTGTATACTTCTACAACTGTGCCATCAGCAGCGTTCTGACGTATGGATTTCTAGTGTGGTTCCCCAGCTGCACCAAGGCCGGTCAGGAAGCACTCCAGCGGGTGGTGAAAGAAGCTGGCAGAATTATTGGAATAAGTCTGCCAGAGATTAGTAATATCTTCCCCACTCGCTGTCTGAGACGGGTGCACAGTATCCTGCGGGACCAACATCACCCTGTGCGCCACCTTTTCCATCTGCTGCCCTCAGGGAGAAGGTACAGGTCTATACAGGCCAGAACATCCAGACTGGCCAACAGCCTGTATCCACAGGCTGTGAGGCTCCTGAACTCTCTGCCCCCCTCTCACGGACAATAACCATATCCAACTTCTTAATAGCAATGAACTGGTCTGCATTGGTGCATCATATCTTTATTCTCTTCCCCCTCCTGCCCCCCCCCTCTTTCTTAAATAGATAACTATCATATCTGACATCATATCTCACAGTACAATAATATTGAATGGGTTGCATTGTTGTACTTTGTCATGTTTCTCAGGTCTTTGTCTGAATTTCTTATGAACATTACTTGTCATGTTCTCATGTTGTTGCTAAGGATTGTCTTATTGCACTGGAGTCACACTGGGTTAAATATTTACACTTGGGTTTTAAAGATTTATTATTTTCTTCATTATTTTATTTACGGGTTGTATGGAAGCCCCAAACGCAATTTCATTGCTCTTTGACAATGACAATAAATACTTAATAATAATATAAGACTGCCAGTTTACAGTTATGTTCTTAATATTTGTAAGAGCCCTGAGCAAGAAGAAGCTGTCTTTTACAACAAAATTTATTTGTTTCTCAAATGAAAA
The DNA here is from genome assembly GCF_018398535.1 of Haplochromis burtoni. Lineage (NCBI taxonomy): Eukaryota > Metazoa > Chordata > Actinopteri > Cichliformes > Cichlidae > Haplochromis > Haplochromis burtoni. The sequence continues at coordinate 841,451 of NW_024582590.1, read as the reverse complement.
CTGCTATCAAAGAACATCCATCCATCCATCTTCTTCCAGTAATCCGGGGCCGGGTCGCGGGGGCAGCAGCCCAAGCAAAGAAACCCAGACCTCCCTCTCCCCAGCCATCCTCCAGCTTGTCCGGGGGAACACCAAGGCGTTCCCAGGCAAACCGAGAGATATAATTTCTGCTGCATGTCCTAGGTCTGCCCCGGCATCCTTGTGAGATGTCCGAACCAGCTCGACTGGCTTCGATGTGAAGGAGCACCGACTCTACTCTGAGCCCATCCTGGATGGCCAAACTTCTCACCCTATCTCTAAGGGAGAGGCCAGCCACCCTTCAGAGGGAGCCAATTTCCGCCACTTGTATGCACGATCTCGTCCTTACGGTCACTACCAACAGCTCATGACCATAGTTGAGGGTAGGAATGTAGATCGACCGGTAAATTGAGATCTTCGCTTTTACACTCAGCTCTCTCTGAGACCGGTACAGCGTCCACCTCACTGCAGCCGCAGCACCAATCCGTCTGTCGATCTCCCGCTCCCTTCTCTTGTTAACCGTGAACAAGACACAGAGATACTTAAAATCTTCCACTTGGGGCAAGAACTCATAGGCACTCCACCGTTTTCTGGCTGAGGACCATGGCCAAAGTTTTGGAGGTGCTGATTCTCATTCCCACCACTTCACACTCTGCTGCGAACCATTCCAAGGTAAACTGGAGGCAATCACCCGATGAAGCCAACAGAACGGCATCATCCACGAAAGCAGAGATGAGATTCTGATACCACCCACGTAAAAGGCTTCCGCCACTTGGAGCCCCCAAAGATTGGTGGGTCATCCCCTTGGTCCCAGACTCTGCTTCCTCCACAGAAGACATGCCAGTGGGATTAAGGAGGTCCTCGAAATATTCCTTCCACCGCCCGACAATTTTCTCAGTCGAAGTTGGCAGCACTCCACCCACTCTACCTGCACTATACACAGTGCAGGTAGAGCACTGCTTTCCCCTCCGGAGTCGCCCGATGGTTTGCCAGAATCTCTTCGAGGCAGTCTGAAAGTCTTCTTCCATGGCATCCATGAACTCCTCCCACACTTTTAGAGAGTCTGTAGAATTTATTTTAAGAGGAAAGTAGATTTGAGAATCATTGGCATAACAGTGAAATGAGATTCCATGTTTCCTGAAAATAGAGCCTAATGGGAGCATGTAAAGGGAAAAGGGTACTAGGCCCAGGTTAGATCCTTGAGGGACCCCACATGTAAGGGGGGTGGATGTGGTGATGAAGAGCCACCAAACCTGACAGAAATACTTCTAACAGTCAAAGAGGATCTGAACCATTCAAGTGCAGTTCCTTTAACACCTACACAGCTCTCCAGTCTTGATAAGAGAATCCCATAATCCACTGGATAAAATGCTGCACTCAGATCTAAAAGCACTAAAATGGCAGAGTTACCAGAGTCAACAATTAATAAAAGATAATTGAAAACTTTAAAAAGCACAGTTTCAGTGCAATGTAGCGCTTTGAAACCAGAATAAAATGTTTCTGAGATGGCATTAATTTGAGAAAAGCCTGAAGCTGAAGGACGACAATTTTTCCCAGGATTTTGGAAAGGAAGGGGAGTTTAGAGATTGGCCTAAGATTTGAGAGAACTGTTGCATCAAGATTAGTTGTTTGTTCAGTTACACTAAATGTTACAGGCAGCATAGCATTCTCCACGACTACTCCAGACACTTTTACATCTGTCACAGATGTGCACCCTGTGCTCAGGGTTAACCTGTGTGAAAATCACAGGGTGCCAGTGGTGGACCTGCCAATTCTGGTATTCTATGGCAGTGACCATAAGGTCCACTAGCTCATAAAAATTACAAACAGAATCGCTGACAATGGGCAGCCCTGGTGTAGCTCATCACTCAGTATTCCTTCCACCGCCCGACAATTTTCTCAGTCAAGTCAGCAACACTCCACCGGCACTATACACAGTGCAGGTAGAGGACCCCTTTCCCCTCCTGACGGTTTGCCAAAATCTCTTCAAGGCAGACCAAAAGTCTTCTTCAATGGCCTCTCCAAACTCCTCCCACACCTGAGTTTTTGCTTCAGTCGCATTCCACTTGGCCTGTCGGTACCCATCAGCTATCTTCGAAATCTGACAGGCTAACCAAGCTTGATAGGAATCTTTCTTAAGTCTGGTGGCTGGTGGTTACCACCACGACAGGCACCAACCACCTTGCGGCCACAGCTGTGCAGAGGCTTTGGCAATGGAGTTGCTCAACATGGTCTGGACCGGGGCCTCTGACAGGCATTCCCAGCGCACCCTCACTATATGTTTAGGCACACCAGGTCTATACAGTGTCCTCCCCCACCACCTGATCTAACTCGCCACCCAGTGGTGATCAGTTGACAGCTCAACCCCTCTCTTTACCCAAGTGTCCAGATGTCTGGTGATACAATTATAAAATTAATCATTGACTTGTAGACTTGGGTGTCCTGGTGTCATGTGCATGTATGGACACTCTTATGTAATGCAGTAAAGGACCAGGGTGCCTGACTGCAGCTTCATAGATAATGAGCAATCAGAAGTAGCTTCAACTACGGAGCCTGAGTGTGTGAATAAAACACAGGAAATAGAAATAGAGCTCAAAAATATATTATGTATGTTACGGTAAATGAGAAATGTATAGACAGATGTACAGAAAATAAATATATGCATATATATCACAAACAGAAATAATGGCAATAACACAAAACAGCTTATTAGGTCCCAAAGGGAGGTGGGACGAGGTTTAGTTCAGTATGAGAACAGTTTTATTCCATTGACCTGTGATAGGTCATGTATCAGCAGTTCAATTTAGTCCATAGATTCGCAGGTCCTACCGCATTGCAGTGGCTCGCCATCCCGCACTGATCAGGGCTTTGATTGCGGGAGAGAAAAAAAAAACCTGACCTAAACAAGGTCAAAAAAATGAAACAGCGTTCTACTGCCATGACAAAATAAATAAATCTATAAATAACAAAGTCAAATAATTAATGCCATATTTCATACAACAATCAATAAACAAATAACCAAACAAATCATAACATATCATAGTCATCATCTCTTATAATAAATTTCATTCAAAATACTACTGAAAAACATGCACGTCGGTCCCATCAAAGTAAAGTAAATTGGCAATAAGGCTGATAAACATTATCCAAGGTTAATCAAATATTTACAAAACAGATTTAATTATAGGTGTTGCGCAACAAGTTCAATAATCTAAAAGGAGTTTAACTCAAAAGTCCCATAGGCCGTTTTGGCATTAAATCAGAAAAGTAACAAAAAACATCCAAAACGGACAAAACTACAAAAATCAAATCACTCACTCAACTCTCGAAGCGTTAATTTAACATTCGGCCATAGTGCGAAAAACCCCCCAAAACAACAATATTTAATAATAAAACCAGTAATTGTACTTAATTGTCACTAGCCTAGCGTTAGTGACAATTGGGGTGCAACGGTGGCTACGCAGTTTCATTAATTGTGACAAAACAAACAAAGCAAATAACTCACCATTGAGTGGATTGAGAGAGGGTATAAAGGTGAATGAATCGGCCAGATTATTGCACGCTGTCAATTGATATGGAGTCCGTAATTTGTCAATATCTGACAAGCACGCCAACCACAGGGACAACAGCAGCCATGGGAGCAGGGGACATGCAGCTGATTGACCCAGAATTTATACAGGTCGTTAAGTCTGACGTCACTAGCCGTGTCTGGGCCTAAACTCCGCTGCAGGTCCATATATCAAACGATCACTATGGCATTACTGAGAGTTGAAAAACTGTCTAAAGTCTTTCATCTTTAATAAAATGATCAGCGTTCTGCTCTACCAGGTGTAACAATTGAGTTTAACATCCAGGCATCCATGAAAACCGAATTTATGACATTTAACGGAGTTAGAAGTTAGCAGGAAGTTAGCTCGCTAGCTTCTATCTAAATACAATATAGCATGTCCTGACTGCGGGGTTTTGGAAACAAATTAAAACGTACAGCTCTGCTATCACTTCCAACATAAATGAAGACAGAAAACTAAACAGCAGTGACGTTTGTAGGGTTACTGAAGTTTGGCTAGCTGGTATATAATGATGTGCTATGTGACCGCTAGCGACACAGCTACGTTAGCATAATATAAACAAGCTAACTTTTTTCCCACTCAATAAAAGTTAACATGAGTGTTCTCGGTGGTCAGGAACAAATGTAATCGCATGGCAGGATGCTGTAAACGGACCAAACTTCAGCCAGGAGAACAACTGAGATAATCCATCCACAATACGAGGTTAGTCATTCATATACTGCTGCATGGGCTGGGCTGTAGCTACATCCTAAGGTTTTAAAAACTGAGCTTAAATAAATGATTAGTGGTAAAAGCAGAGGGAGGTCAACAGGGATCACTGACTGTTTTAGGAGGTTTTTGAGATTAAATAGAAGGAAATACAAAACATTAAACATGTTAACAACACAAAAGCCATATTAAACGCAGACTACTTTAGACTCGGAAGTAGGATTCGTCACGTCATCACTTAACGACCGGATAAAGGGATTTGCGGAAGTGGGGTCAGATGTTACCTTGGTTACACTTATATTCGAACATGGTGTTCGTTATGGCCAAACTGTGGTTTGCACAGAAGTTCAACAACGAAACACTGCTCGGGTTCAGATCCCAGAGGCCGTTCCTCCCAATCATACCCCCTCCAGGTCTCACTATCATTGCCCACATGAGCGTTGAAGTCTCCCAGTAGGACAACAGAGTCCCCAGATGGAGCACCCTCCAGCATCCCACCCAGGGACTCCAAGAAGGCTGGGAACTATAAACCGCCACTGATCCCGCAGACAACAGCACAGGCCCTTGCTGGGCACAGGTTGGCCTGACTCCAGGGTGGGGCCCCAGTAACCCTATCCTGGGCAGGGTGAACTGTTCCCTTGGTGTTCTACTTATAGTGTCCTTCTGAATTGCTCTTGTCTGGTCCCTCACCCAGGACAAATTTTCCACGGGAGACACTACCAACGGGCAGAAGCCCCCGGACAACATAGCCCCTGGGATCCCTAGTAAATGGTCTGTATTTTTGTATTGCGCTTTACTTGGTCCTAAGGACCCCAAAGCACACAAACGTCTCCACCACGATAAGGTAGCAATTTGCAGAGGGGAGAAACAGGAACAAATGGTTTTTTTTGTTTGTTTTATTTGTGACAGGGTATGTGTAAGAAAGTACTTAAATATAGAATTTAAATTTGTTGTTTTGCTAAGTTATCTGTTATGTGTAGACACAACACTGATTCGTTCCTTGAGTTTGGTGTTTTTTCTATGGTTGAATGATTCATAGGTCAGTGTTGAGTGACTTAACAAACAAAAGCAAACATTTCTCTGAAAATTGTAAGCTACAAGGACTGGACTGAAAGAGCTCTTTAAAAAAATAAAGTCTGGCTCCTTGGAAGAAAAATATAAAGAAATCAGGAGTGACTCAAAGAGATTATACAGTACTGTAAAACTCTTATCATTTTCTTGATTAAAGTCTAACTCATAAATTTAAGAGGTTTGGATGCTGTCAGCTCGGTGCACATTCCATCTGGAAAGTTTGTTTGTGAAAGTATTTTCATGAATTTGGTTTAGTCATTAGTTGTGGGTCAAAGGCAACAGGCTATAAACTCAGCTAAACTTTAATGGAGCTCTGGGGTTTTCAACATGTGTCTTATTACTTCTGACTATTCAACATGAAATCACATAACAGTCCTTATCATGTTTTTTAATCTAGTGATGATTTTAAATGATGCAGGCCGGCATTCTAGCAAATAAATATTGTGTTTAAAATATTTCACAACAAGATCAAACAAAAAATAAACCCTTAAAAATCAGGATCTGAAACAAGTACAAAAACAGTATCACTAGAAGCAACTTATTAAGTCTGTATATGTATACTTGCTATACATACTTTAATAAAAATGATTCTTGATAAGAAACTTTGCATCCTTTATATTTTGGTTCTTATGTCAGAGTCTGTGACAAAGTCAAAAGGAAGATTAAGAAATTTTAGCATTAATAACACACAATGGAGTACACACCACCGATACATATAAATGTTTTGTGAATCGGTATACTTCCATTAGGTGTGAAAAAAGCATTTGTAGTTCCAGCGAAACTATTGACATTGACCCTTTCAAGCACCACGCTTGAAATAAATGAAAAGCCTTGTCACATTAACATCTGACCTTTGTCTTAGTGGAGAGATAACCAACAGTTACTAATGAGCTTTTGTATCTTGCTCAAGAAAACTGATATGGAAATGTAAAATGAAGCTTCCAGTAGTTTGATGACTTCCCCAAACTGGTTTCCAGCTTGTCATTCTCGGTCAATTATTACCCTCTCTAACATATCACAGCCAAATAACTGCGGGGTCACAGTAGGATCCTGCAGGAGAGACGAAATTGATGTGCGACCGGAGGATGCTGTCGAAGCTGAGCGAAGCACTGTGGAACTATCACAGCCTTCTCCTGATCATCCTCACGCCGCTGCTGCTGCTCCCTCTTCCTCTGGTCATCGGAACAAAGGTGTGTGCACAAATATGACGGGAACTGTATCCCCTCCATAACGGTTTCATTTAACTGAAATTGCACTGATCAGTGTTTTTAAGCAGCTCCTATCATTATTTGCATATTGTGAAATATGTTGCCACTGCTAGTTTTACTTGTATAGCACATAAACTTTATGATATGATCTCAGTAGGTTGTAGTTATTGTAGAGTTTTTGTGATGATCTGAACAGTCTCTGTGCTTTATTAAGTTTACGTTCGCTCTTTATTTGCTTTCCTATCAGCCAGTCATGGATTTGTACTTATACACTTTTTTCAACTCTGAGCACTACGAGATCTTTTACACTTTTTCCCGTCACTATAAATACGGCTAACAGACCCTTGTACTTAGTGCCAGCTGACCCTTGATCCTTTTCTAAAACTTTCTGCATATAAAACTTTATATACTCATAAAATGAAAACACATAAAATGATACCTCATGGTTAGTTTTTACAATTTCAGTTAACAAATGACTTGTCTGGGATTGCAAATAAAGCTCAATATCCGATTACAGAAAGTTTGACCTACATTGAAAATAGGTCAAAGGAAAGCCTTTGCAGTGCAAAAACAAAGCTTGCCAGTGGGATTTTGTTTTTCAGGCTATAATAAGATTTGAAATATTTAGTTGGATTTAGTTAGTGGTCTTGAGACCACTTTTACGTGGTCTTGGTCTCGAATCCCTCAGTCTTGTCTTGGTCTCGCTGTCTCGGTCTTGCTGTCTCAGATCGACATAGTGGTCGGGAGATTTGGAGTCAACAGTATCCATGACACACAACGTAACGTTCGATAATGTGTCATGTGCAAAAGCATCAGCTCTAAGAGCCGTGCTTAGAGAGTGCTTTGTGGTGAATCAGAAGAGTCGACTCCCATTGAGCGAGAGCCGCTCCTCAATGTCCTTTCGCTGCTCAGCTCTCACACAGTGGCTCAGCTATGCTCCAATCCCTCCATATTGTGGCCAATCATGTGCGAGGATATAGGATAATATCATTATGTGAAAAACAGAGAGGGTGAGAGACGTGACAGTCAAGTGGAGCGTGCGTCTGTCCTCTCAGTAAGTGAGTGAGACAGTAGACAGCGGTGAGGAGGGCTGTGTGAGTGCATCGCAAAAACACATAAATATGCCTGAGACCCGTAAACAAAGCAGCATCTGGCTGCAGTTTAAAGACTTTTTTGTCTCGGTCTCGTTTCGACTTTGTCTTGGTCTTCATCTTGTATTGGTCTCGATACCCTCTGGTCTCGGTATTGTCTTGGTTTAGGCGGTCTTGACTACAAGTCTAATATTTAGTACAGATCAGACCAAGATTGTTTCAGGAGAACCTAGAATTCCATGAAAGTCCATGAAGCAGCAAATCAAGTGCACAGCATAAACTGACACAGAGCACATGAGAGAATAGCTGAGACAAAGCACAAGGGGGAGACAGCACTATTTTTTTTAAAATGGGGAGCATTCAGGTCGACACATCAGTGAGGAAAAGAGACATGTCTGCATGAGATCGATTCAATTATGGGTGAGGAAGTAACAATAAACACTAGACACAAACAACCACTAATTACCAAACAAGGAAACTCCAACAGAAACGTAAACTCTGCATAAGGAAAGGACTCAAAGGAAAAGAATGTGAAGTGAAGGGAACTAATAACTTCCGATATGCAAAGTAACTGCAAGAATTCAAGACTGACAAGATCAACAGACAAGCTAATAATAATAAAAACGGGAAACATTATTGCACTATCAAGCAGAACTTGATAGTGTGACACCCAAAATACTGGGCCCTGACTGTGAAGCCTGGTGGCGGAAATGTTCATGCAGATCCACAACCGGATGGTTCAAAAAAAGAAAAGACAAAAGAAAAAAGTAAAGATAATAGAAAGATAACCGCTGGAATGAAGGTTAAATTAGACAATGCTTCAGTCCAAATAACTAGCTAAAGGTGTTTGAAGGTAGCTGCTGAGTGACGAGAGAGACTCTGGCTTACTGGACAAGCTGCTGCGTCTAATTTTTGCATTACATTTATATAAAAATGACCTTTAGCTATAATTACAGTCATTGATGTGTGTGTGTGTGTGTTTGTGTGTGTGTAATCGTGTTTTCCCTGTAGGAGGCAGAATGTGGCTTTGTGTTGCTGCTGATGGCAATATACTGGATAACAGAGGTGATTCCACTGTCCATGACCGCCATGCTCCCCGCCATCCTCTTCCCCCTGTGTGGCATCATGTCGTCCTCCAATGTGAGTCAATCAGAGTTACAGAGGACAAAATGTTCTTCGTCTTAAGGATTGTTATTCTTTATGAATGCACAGCAGCCGATGTGCTACTTGTGTGCCTACATGTGGAAAAAGAAGCACTGACTTCAACATGAAATTTTTCTTTTTTTTCTTGACAAATAATAAAGAGCCCTGTTTTCCTAATTTCTTGCTCTGTATGATTTACAGCTCAGAACAATTGTTTGTACTGATCCAATTATTTAATATTTTCCAGTGCATCTGTGTGTTTTTTAAAGCTGTATTTTTAATTGGTTTATCTGTTACTTGTTAACTCCCTGTATAACATTTTCTTTGGCCACAAACTCAAATTTGAAAATGGGCTTAAATTTTAACTCCTCTTCCTCAATTACCCTGTAGATGCACTCTCTGTTCTAAAATCCCTTTTCTCCTCTAGGTGGCAAAGGAGTATTTTAATAACTTCCACTTCCTGCTTGTGGGTGTTGTCTGCCTCGCCACGTCCATCGAGAAGTGGGGCCTCCACCGCAGAGTCGCCCTGAGGCTCGTCACCTTGGTGGGGGTCAACCCTGCTTGGTGAGCATCTTCGTTCTCTGCTGTTGGATTCAAATTTTGTATTTCTTCGAGATTTAAGTGTGAAGGCTCCATTGTTGCTTTTTGAACACACCACTGTCTCCTTCAGGTTGTTGCTTGGCTTCATGTCCGGCTGTGCCTTCCTCTCAATGTGGGTCCAAAACACATCAGCTGTTACCATGGTGATGCCCATCGTAGATGCTGTTCTCCAACAGATTCTAAAGGCGAATGAAGAGGGATACTCTGGTGAAGACAACCCTACCCTGGAGCTGGACGGTACCTGCACAGACAACATACTTTACTTTATAAAAGCACAAAATATAATTAAAAGTGTGAGATAGCTGTGTGTTTTTGAGCTTACAGTAGGATGGAACTTGTGGCCCTGACCATAATCTGTCATTTTTCCAGAAATCAACAACTGTACTGCAAAAAATAAAGAAGCTCTGAGGTATGTAAAGCATGGGGATTCACTGCTGCCCTCTGGGTTCAGGGTGTTCTAAGTTTTTGTTTCTGATGTGCTTGAAGAGCAGTTGAATCCCTTATTCCTCTCTCAGTGACAGCACAGAGCCAGATGTCCCCACAGAAACCTTCACTTCTGTTCAAATACCAGCAGAGTCGCAGCCTGCAGCAGACGAGGTGCAAAAAAGCACCAAACAAACACAGAATAAAATTATTCTTTGATATTTTTCCAGTGCTCATACATGTTCTGCTACTTCCGCTATTTCTGCTTCTCTGTCTTGAGTTCTCCGCATTTTGTCTTACAGGCTGCAGAGAACGTACCCACGGCCTCCCACAGGGACACAGGATGTCGACAGGGTCGGATGCTATGCAAAGCCATGTGCATCGGCATTGCCTACTCCTCCAACATTGGCGGCATCACCACGCTGCCCGGAACCTCTCCTAACCTCATATTCGCTGAGCACCTCAACCGGTGAGTGTCTTGTAAGTAGAATCTATCAATTCTCATTGGCTGCACTTTGAGAGTCACCATGGCAAGTCAGGACATCAAAGACATTACATTCATGCAAATGAATTGCAAGCTGTGTGGTCAAATGTTTGCTTATGCTGGAGGTATATCCCCTCTCTGTTGTAATGAAGTTTTACTCAGGATCATTATTCCAAAAAAGTAATGTTTTACTCTTATTACACAGAACACAGCTAAAATTAATCCAGTATGTTACTTAATTACTCCACAGAGAAAGTAACTTGTTTTCTCTACGCATTACTTTCAAGTTTCTCTGTAAAATTACTCTGAACATATTGTCTCATAATTACCATTTAACATCAGAAACCTCCAATTACAGCCCTACACACCAACACAAATCCCTACCTAATGAAAACACACATACGATCTTTCTTTTAGTCTTCAGGAACATAAAGGCGATAAAAACCAGCACAAAGAGACTTTAAAGTGATTCTACTTTAGAAAAATGAACAGGCACAAATGAAGGCTTGCCGTTCATGTTTGGTTAATTCAGTCTGCTGCACAGCTAGAATGAACTAAATGATTGAAAGACTGCTGTAAAAAAAAAAACAATGTTCTCCAAACACTGTCTTTACATTCAGCGTTTACCCAGACTGCAACAGCATCAACTTTGCCAACTGGCTCCTGTTGTGCCTGCCCATCAGTGTTATCATGCTGCTGCTGACATGGTTGTGGCTGTATTGGATCTTCATTGGCTCAGAGTGAGTGTCAGCATACCATCTGCAGAGCCAATCACCTGCTATCAGTGCTATTCTATTCTGACTACTCTTTGTGCACACTCCATTTGTTATTCTGTTTTATCAGTTTCATCATCCTATTCTGATTTCTTTGCATTGATTAATTAGTGAAAGTATCATCACATCACATTTATGTCTTTATTGTTGTGAATATTTATTAGAGTTTTGACGATGATGAACCATTTGTTTTCATATTTATGCTTTTGTGCTTTGTTAATAATGCCATCAACAGAGACTACATAAAACAGTGTCATTCAACACGGCTGATTTGCTCTCGAACTTTAAGTTCTTTAAAAAGGAACTAAAGAACATAAATGCTGTTTGACAGTTTTGTGGGCCTATTTAAAGCAGCTTAAATGTGCAAGTTTTTTATTCTGAAGGTTTACTGTTGGCCAGTCCACCACACACCTACAGGTAGCCATTGAAGCGGCTGGAAGATCAGCTAAGCTGTTAACTGAACTTTTAAAATACAGCGCATATACTGTAGTACCCTTTAAACAGAGCCAAAAACCACCCCCATAAAAACACTCGAAACCATCAATCCATGCATCCATCCATCTTCTTCCAGTAATCCGGGGCAGGGTCGTGGGGGCAGCAACCTAAGCAGAGAAGCCCAGAATTCCCTCTGCCTGGCCACCAGCCTATCCATCACTCGTATCAGCAATCTCGTCCTTTCGGTCACAATCAACAGCTCGTGACCATAGGTGAGGGTAGAGATGTCGATCGACTGGTAAAATGAGAGCTTCGCTTTTAAACTCAGCTCTCTTCACCACAACGGACCGGTACCGCGTCCACATCACTGCAACCGCAGCACCAATCCATCTGTCGGTCTTCCGCTTCCTTCTCTTGTCTCTTGTAAACGAGATCCAGAGATGTTTTCAGTCGAAGTCAGTAGCGTTCAATCCGCAATATACACAGTGCAGGTAGGCCACCGCTTTCCCCTCCTGAGTTACCTGACGGTGTGCTAGGATCTCTTTTTAGTCTTTTTCCATGGCCTCTCCAAACTCCTACCACATCTGACTTTTTGCTTCAGCCACTGCCCAAGCCATGTTCCGCTTGGTCTGACGGTACATATCAACTGCCTCCAAAGTCCCACAAGCTAAACAAGCCAGATTGGCCTCCTTCTTCAGCTTTGTGGATCCCTTCACCTCTGGTGCCCAACATTTGGTTTGGCAATAGAGGTGCTGAACATGGTCCAGTCGGCCTCAATGTCACCATTCTCCCTCGGAATGCCCTTGAAGCTCTGCCAGAGGTATGCATAGACGATCTCGCAAAACTATGGCCTCTGCCAGGTGTTCCCAGCACAAATTCACTATACATTTGGGTGCGCCAGGTGTGTCCAGCATTCTCCCCCGCCACCTGATCCAACTAACCACCCGGTGGTGATCAGTTGACAGCTCAGCCCCTCTCTTTACCCAAGTGTCCAGAACAAATGGCCGCAGGTGTGGTGATACGATTGTAAAATCGATCACTGACTTGCAGACTAGGGTGTCCTGGTGTCACATGCAAGTATGGACACTCTTATGTTCAAACAGGTCTCATTAACGTTGCCCACATGAGCGTTGAAGTCTCCCAGTAGGACAACGGAGTTCCCAGGTGGAGCACCTTCAAGCATCCCACCCAGGGACTCCAAGAAGGCTGAGTAGTCTGAACCGTCAGTCGGCACATAAGAGCAGACAACAGTCAGGACCTGTTCACTCACCCGAAGGCGCAGGGAAGAAACCCGCTCGTCTACTGGGAGAAACCCCAAAGTACAGGCAGCAAGCCGAGGGGATCCTAGGATACCCACCGCAGCATGCACACCATGGGAGACCCTACCAGGGGAAAAGGTATCGATTTGCAGAGGGGACACTCCAAACTATCCTCCAAAAGTCTGCAATATTTTCCCAAAATGTGTTATTTGGATTTGCAGTCATTGATATTTAAGAAATAAGGCAGTAGTCGGACTTCAGGAAATAACAGAGCAGATGACAGCAGGAAGAACAGAAAAAGGAAGAGCAGGGATGGAGGTGAATTTTAAAGCACTCTGCAGTTCTGTAGCAACTGTGGGTGTGGGGAGGGAAGTATCTTTAATAGTTCACTATATTAGATGTGGTCAAAGGTTGAACCATCAGCTGATGTTTGCTGCCAGTGATTGTAATATAATGTAAACATCAGAGGGTCCCAATGTGCAGGTGGTCCTTCTTCAGTAAACATTTGGAGATGGTGGGGAGGAACCTCCAATAAAACCAGGCCCGGCGAGGGGGCTTTTATTGTGACTGGTTAGGGAGTAAGAGAGGAGAAGACAAAAATGGAGAATATGGACAGACAAACTCAAATACAAACTGCAGTACCCAGTGCATTGTGGGATGTTCCCCAGCAGCCTGAGCATAGAGCAACGTCATTTCAGGGTCACCTCTTTCCCAGTATCCGCTTACCTTTGCCAACAAATCATTGATTGTAAATATATAGATCTGACAGAGCTGATTTTTCCACTAGTCAACCAGCCTGCTCCACCCAGGTTGATCAACAGCCGCGACGGCCCCATCGTCATGTGCGGTCCGGCCCCATCTTGGGCAAAAGAGCTTACTCTGCTCGAGTTTCACTATACAGAGATGTCTTTTGCACAGCTTTCCCCTCCTGAAGACAGATCAGTTTTGTAACTTTTGCATTCCAATTCCTGGGCATTAAAATTCCCACGATAAAGATGTACCTCGGAGGCGTCAATGTTTTTGCCAAAATACCCACAGGGGGCGTTGCTTGACCTCTAAACCCATCTCAGCTTGCTACTCATCAAAGGTCTCCAACGTCAGGCTCCCATTGCAACCCCATGCCGTTTGCCCCTAACTTCTTTATCACTGCGTTTCCATGCTCCGGCTGAAGTACAGTGACTACTTACTGGCATGCACACTATGTTGCTGCTTGCCTTCTTCGGGTTTCTACGCTGTTCAGAATTGACCTCCTTATCGACAAAATTCCATCCGGATCTTTATCCCTGCTTAAGCAACCGCCGCCCAGTCTCCAAAAACTGCTTCGTCTTCTTCTTCAGACAAAGCAAAACCAACCAATTGCGCAGCCGCTTTTTGATATTTTACTTTAAAATAAACTCACCTTTAAGCCCCTGTGAATTGCTGACCCATTACCTCTACCTCAGAAAATCCCAGCATAACTTACATCCAGACCTTCAGCTCATCATCGAATCCAGCCACATCCCAACCAGATCATAGTTTCTTTCACATTTTTGGCAAGTTTTATGGTGTCCAGGATTTCTCCTAATCTCTTCTTTGGCCATTCCTTCCACATTGGTACAGCAACTTATGCCTCCCGCAAAGGAATTATGGACCACTTAATCAAGCTCACGGTCCGATGGTCATCACAAGACTACCAGTTATACATTCGCAACAATCTCCAAGACCTTCACAATGTCCAATCTTCGCTTCTGCTAGGGGATGCCTTCTTTGGGGATCTGCCCCACCCAGGAGCTGCTGCCAGTCCCCTCCGAGGCCTTCCCCAAATCGCAGCATCAGTCCACGGTCTCTCATCCATCATCATTCATCGTAACTGAAGATGTGGTCCCAGCTAGTGAAAGTAAAATTCAGACCCACTAAGTATTTGAATAACTTGGTTATAATTTATATATTTTCATCCATCCATCCGCTTCCGCTTATTCTTTTCAGGGTCGCGGGGGGCGCTGGAGCCTATCCCAACTGTCATAGGGCGAGAGGCGGGGCACACCCTGGACAGGTCGCCAGTCTGTCGCAGGGCTAACACACAGAGACAGACAACCATTCGCACTCACATTCACTCCCGCATTCATACCTATGGGCAGTTTTTGCCTATCCCCACAAACTGCCCACGCAAACGCCCACACAGAAAGACCCCGGCCTGATGGTGGAATTAAACTCAGGACCTTCTTGCTGTGCGGCAATAGCGCTAACCACCGTGCCACTGTGCTGACTATATAGTTTCACAACTATGTAAATATATAATTATTTCTTCATTGTCTATCTGTGCTTTTAACCAAACACAGTCAGTCATTAAATTCAGTGTGGGCACTTCCTCTCTCTCTCTCTCTCTCTCTCTCTCTCTTTCTTACGCAGCTTCAAGTTCCTGTGGCAGTGTCGGGGAGAGCAGTCTGAGAGAGAGAGGGCGGTGAAAAAGGTGCTGGAAGACGAGTACAAGAAGCTGGGAGCCATTCGGTGATCTCTCATTCGTTCATTTACACACTTGTTTATTCTTCAAAGTAATCAGCTTGATCATTTATTCATTCATGCGTGATCATTACTGCTGTTAGGCATTAATATGTCCATTTATCTATTCATCCATTCACTGACCTCAAATATTAGAAACAGGCAAATGAATGGTCATTCATTTTTGTATTCGGTGTTTTGAATAAAAAACAAACAAACATAAAAATTGAACTATATATGTATCGTCTAAAACACCTATATTAATACACATGGTAAAAATAATCAGAATATAAATGTTTACCCCATTTTTTAACCCCTTATTTGGAATTTTATTGGGACAACCTGCCTAATCCAGAATGACTAAGGGTCTCCAGAAGGTTGCCTGAAGCGTTCTTCTGTAGAAAAACCTTGACAGTTTTTGTTTGCTTTGTTGTGCAGACAGGTCATGATTTCTACAAAGAAACATTGCTTCTGCATTTTTCAGTCTTTTTCTTTTCGTTTTTGGGATTCATTCAGAATAAATGTATTTATTTATTTACTTGTTTTTTGGGTGCACTTTGAACATAACAAGGCAAGGCAAGGGCCACCTGGTTTTATATTCATGAGAGGGAGACATTTATCTCACAAACTGACCAACTCAGGCCAAATGAGATGGATAAAGAGATCTGTAGCCCGGAGGTTTGGTGAACTCTCTCTCTGTCAGCACATATATAACTTACAATATAACTCTTTTAAAGAGCTATATTTTCATTCAGGAATTTATTTAATAATACAGAGGTTTTTACATTACCTTAGATTGCCATCATTCATTTACTTGTTGATCAGTTATTGACAGAAAGACATTCCTATGATAATTTATGCATTCACACATTCATTCGTTCCCTCTCTCCAGTTCTCAGGAGATCTTCACCGGGGTGGTTTTTGTGGTGATGGTTTTGTTGTGGTTGACCAGATCTCCAGGTTTTATACCCGGCTGGGCTTCCCTCTTCCCTCAGTGAGTCACAACCTTCTTTTTATTTTCTTGGAAATTATTCAAACTTATTCCCAAGTACAAGGTGTGATCTTAAAGCCCTCGATTTTTTTTTCCCATTAAAGCAACAACAACAACAAACCCATAGTTTAATTTTGTCCAGTGTCCTTCTGCAGCGCTCCTGCTATAGATCATTCTGTAGAGGTCACAATCTTACTATTTGTTCTGGATCTCTGCTACTGTGTCAACTCAAACTTGATCTTGAGATGGAGATATGGAAACTATAATGCCTGCAGGCAATAATATGCACCCTGAAAGTTTCCGCTGAATGTTCTCTTCAGGTGTTTCTGGAGAGTCGAGCTCCCAGAAACACCTGAATGTCTGATGCTTGAAAATTAGTGCACAACCCCATGAATATCAAGAAAAAAAATCGTGGTTCACATGCACATTCGTGTATCTGAATGTGCTGCAGGCTCTCTCCTAAAACTGCTGTCTGTTCAACAGCCAGAACAGATTTCTCGGGAAGAAATAAACAGTAGTGCTGAAGCATCCAGAGAGGCATGTGGAGACAACCTTGAAGCAAATACTCTTAAATGTAGTATCATTTTGAAAAATTCCACCTCTTCCAAGAGCAACATGAGAAGTCGTACACTGTTAAAAATATGTATTGTTTCCTCTTTGTAATGCAAAGAACCAGAGTTACCAGCTGTTTCACAAAATAACTTTTCTAATACAAAGAAGTTCATCTGGGAGTCACTTTCAGTAGAAACCAACAGACTTATTGTTGGTTTTGATCTTTCCAGGCAGTTTCTTGATAGAATGACAAATATCAGACCAGATTCTTTGGGAAACACATATATTTATGATTTTTCACAGCAGCAATGAACCATGACCCAGCTGATCCCTTTTTCTGTTTTTCAGTAAATCCAACTACATCACAGATGCCACTGTGGCTCTGGTGCTGGGCGTCCTCCTCTTCATCGTACCTGCTCACGGACCCTCCAGAAAATATGGTAAATGTATGGAACGTGGCTTGTTGTTTACTCAGACGTTGAAGGCTAACACAAGTACTCAAAGAGCCCCAGAGCAGGAAATTAGCATAATTGGTTGAGTTTAAGTAGTGTAGATTTACTACTGTAGATAACTTTTGTTTTTCTTAATTCTTCTTAATACAGTTTTCCTACAATACATTATTCTCACTTCTTTGGTTATTGTGTCCTATGCATATCAAGCTTTTACATAAAAAAATAAACTTTAAGCTGCACAGAAATGTGTGAATACCTAAAATCAGTAAAGTATTAACACTCATTTAAATCTCAGAGGTTCTGAACATCTTGTCTGTTTTTCAGCATCTGTGCCATCAGTCCCAGTAAATGTTTTTCTTTCTCCATTCAGAGTCAATGATTTCCTGGAAAGAGTTTCAGGCCTCCATGCCGTGGCAAGTTGCCCTGATGGTCAGTGGAGGCTTTGCCCTCGCTAAAGGTGCAGAGGTATGCTGACATACAAATTACACTTCATTCAGAACAGTTTCCTCGTACCGAACAAGAAGAAATTTGATGCATAACACTGTAAAGTTTTCACAGCTAACACAGAAAAACCTCAGGTCCAGATAAAAAACAGCTCTCTGGTGCAGATCATTGGGGATTACAACAACTTTAACCGGACTACTCCCCTGATTGTGTCAACATTGTTTTCAGTCAGTGCTCACGATCAGAAAGATTATAGTAAAACTTACTGAAAAGCATGAAATAAAAAAAGGATCAAGATTGTTTAGCTTAGAGTTAAATCATAAGTACACTCAAATAGCATAGTTTTGAGTGCACTTCAATTATATCTCTGTCTATCTCTGTCTCTAGAGATAAACAGCGACAGATATAGAGATAGATAAAGATATAGGCCAACCGACTGTGGTTGTAAAAAGACTTCAGGACCTACAGAGGTCAGTGGAAACACCTTCTCTTTGAATTGCCCTCTGTACGCACTTTGCTGCTCAGTTTATGGGCTCAGTCACTCATTCAGACTCAAGCTGAACAAAAAAGTCTTTTTTGTGAATTTTGCCATGGTATGTCTAACTGTGCATTGTCCACTGACAATTTGTCTACAATTGAAATCATTAATTAATGAACAAATGGCTTCACAGTCAGACCAGCCTGTCCTCATTGCATCTGGTCATATGTCCACAAATGTCATGTCAAATCTTCAAAATGGGCCTTCAGAAACCAGTGGTTGATGTAATGGTACCTAAAGCTGGTCTAAAATCTGCTGTACACTTAACATGTGTGTTTGTTTGTGTGTGCAGGAGTCAGGTCTGTCTTTATGGCTGGCCAGGCTGATGACACCTCTGGGCGACCTCCCAGTCTTAGCCACAGTCACAGTGGCTTGCCTCCTTACCACCACACTGACAGAGGTGGCCAGCAACGCTGCCACCATCACCATCTTCCTCCCCATTCTCTCTCCTCTGGTTAGTTCAGTGTGTTATACTTTACAGATCTGCCGAAATGCTAAGAATTACTGTTCAATTTTGAGCTCAGTATTTTATTCTTGGACTTTACTAGAGTACTTAAAATAATCATTATTTATCTTACACTGGGCTGTGGAGGAATCCCTCCGTTCATGGTCTGCTTGAAACAAACCGTTTAAATCCACTCCCTTTAACCCTACTTTCTTCGGATTGGCTTCTCCCGACAAATACAACACGCAAGGGATGAGCAGCAATTTTATACTCATGTTGAATTAATGAGCTCTTTAGAAATCAGCTGTGCACCACGGGTGCTGGTCTGGGCCTTTCCTGCGCGTTGTTCCCCGTTTCACCGTCAAATCCAGCACTAGAGTCAAATTAGTCAAAAATAAAATAAGTAAAACTGTGTGGTTTCAGCTTCCAGATGATTCATTTTCCTCAGAATCTGCTTTTTCATTTGTTGAGCCTAAATGCTATTTGATGCCTGTAAATTCTTTAACTTCCATAACATCAACTTAGCGGGAGGTCGGCCTCCAGTTCAAGCATTAATTTAAGTGCTCGAGTGCTAAGACTATGCAGAGACACGTCTTCAAGATTCCTCTCATGTCTCCTCAGTCCTGACCTCATCAGTGTTTTCAGTCTGATAAATTCAGCTTTTTTGAGGGAAACTGCTGTGACATCTGAGTCGTTCTGCTGTTTCAGTGTTTTGCTTTAGCTGCAGTTTGTACTGTTTATGAGCTTTAAGATTTTGTTTCAACATAAAACAGAGCATATGGAACTTACAACAAAAGAGACGACCACATCAAGGCTAACAACTCTTTTTACAGTTCTGTCTCAAGTCCTTCGGACCCCCCATAAGTAGGGAGGGGTTTCTCCAGGAAGTGTGCAGAACTTACTCATTTAGCTTTTCTAAGGGACATTTAGTTCTCTGATCTCTGGGTTGGCTGAGAGATTCAACCCTCATCGTTGACCTCCAAAAGAAGATGGTGCCTCTGTATGCTGGCCTTGAGCACGTTCCTCTGGTCAATTCAAACCACTCATTTGTATACTTGTGTTTTTTTGGTGGAGCACAATTCTTGAAACAGTAGTCTGGATGTTCACAGGTGGTCCATCACAGAGTTTCACACCCGGGCAGTAAATCAAAGACATTACATTTGTGCAAAGTAATTGCATGTTGGAGATATTTCCCCTCTTTGTTGTGATCAGTGTTGGGGTCACACTTTTCGTAAAAGTAATGTAGTACATTAATTAATTACTAACAGGAGGAAGTAATTCATTACACGTTACTTTCTCGTTACTCCGTAAAAATCACCTGAAACACATCGTTTTTCATTAATTTCTTTTTTTTTAAATGCATTGTTGCCTCTTGTGCTTTACTTTTCGTACAATTACCATTTAACCATATAAACCTATATGCTACAGACACACGTAATATTTCCCTGAATTGACTCTGGTTTAAAAAATACAAAAAGAACAGGTCCAAACGGAGGCAGTTTGTGAACAAAGCACTCTGACCAAGTTAGAGGGGGGGATGTCAAGTTGGCAATGTCTATCTTTTCAACCAGTACCACTGCAAAGCATGCAATAGACACACCCGTCGACCATGTCCATCCCAAACTTTGCATCTTCAAAGCGTGAAATGGACATGCATGCAAAAGGTACAGTAAGCTGCAGTACCAGCAGAGGGCGATATTTCAAATCAAATCAAATCAAATCAAATCACTTTTATTGTCCCATCACATGTGCAGGTACATTGGTACAGCACATGTGAGTGAAATTCTTGTGTGCGAGCTTCACAAGCAACAGAGTTGTGCAAAATACAATAATGTAAACAAGCAAAATACGTGAAAAAAGCGTGAAAAGGACATGCATGCAAAAGGTACAGTAAGCTGCAGTACCAGCAGAGGGCGATATTTCACTTCAGACCAACACGAAAATAATCACAGGAACGCGTTTAAACAGACGTTACTAACACATTTACATGTAAATACATATTGCCCCCCCCCCCCCTTAATCCTTTGACTGAATGTTAATAAAAGTTTTTATAATAAAAACTAATTATTGTTATTTAATCTCACTAATGTGGGAAATATTTATGAGAGATTGTTCTCGCTTCAGGCCGAGGCCATACACGTCAACCCTTTGTACATCCTGATCCCCGCCACCCTGTGCACATCCTTCTCCTTCCTCCTGCCAGTGTCCAACCCACCAGGTGCTGTGGTGTATGGCTATGGACACTTTACCACCCTAGATATGGTGAGTTCTGTCACAAGAAAATAGAGGTTGCAACTAGAAATAACTCTTTCACTAAATGTATGCTGGCCATAATTCACAAGAAAAATCTGATCCTGTCTGCTGCAGGTTAAGGCGGGACTTGGCGTCAACACGATTGGAGTCCTCGCCGTCCTGCTGGCCATGGCAACTTGGGGAATTCCTTTGTTCTCGCTGGATACGTACCCCGACTGGGCACCGACCTTCAACTCCACGACGCCTTGATGAGCGGACTCCGGGCGTAGTTTTCAGTGGTCAGACTCTGAATCCTGAAAGAGACTCAAAAAAGGCTCCCGAGTTCGATGCTTAAGAAATAGATTAATGTGCTTTAACTAACCCAAAGCTGAATGGGTGTATTCATGTTTCTGTAGTGGTGTTACTGCTTCCTCTCCACCAACAGGTAAACATTTAGAAGCCCCTGTTTCGGTGCTGCAGTCGCGGTAAACCTGGTTGCCAACAAAAAACATTTAAAGAAGTCATGTTGTCAGCAAATCTAATGTGCAGACCCAGGCTAATAATCAGTTTATCTTACTACATCTTCTTTTTCTCTATCATAACACTCCACTGTTTTTCAAAAGTCAGGATGAGATATCCTCCTAAAAATCCCCCCAAATACTCCCAAACTGCAGCTTAGCAGAGAAGAGAATGACGTCTTTGCTGCCGTCCTGAGTCATTTTGCATTCAACAATAGATGCCCAGCCCTGAAAACCTTTGGATTTGCACTTCTTCATTGCACCTTTTTAAAGTTATTTACTATACTTTATAGGTAAATTAATATTTAAAAAATTTGCCAACTGAAGTTTGATGTCACGGAATGTTACTGGAATAAACAATCGGAGCAATTTGAGTTTTTCTATTTGTTACCATCATGCTGAGTGCTGCTGCAGGCAGGATGAGGACCTAAACGCAGGACTCGAAACAATAAGGTAAACTGAAGGAAGCAGCTTATTGCACTGTAGCAAAACCTTTACAAACACAGAAAAGAAAACCTGGACGGGGACCTAAAAGAAAACAGGGAGCTAGGAACAAGGGTCGTGTTTGATCTGGGAGAGATCAAACACGACGAGACAGGGAATAAGCAAAACTGAATACCCTAAACGCAGGACAAGGAACTATTAAAATAAAACAGGAAACATGAGATGCGGGTTAGAC
The DNA here is from genome assembly GCF_018398535.1 of Haplochromis burtoni. NCBI lineage: Eukaryota > Metazoa > Chordata > Actinopteri > Cichliformes > Cichlidae > Haplochromis > Haplochromis burtoni. Next base: position 819,340 of record NW_024582590.1, on the reverse strand, counting down.
ACTGGGGGCGCCCAAATTCATGGGCTACATCCTCCCGAGGCCGCATTTGTAGGCCAATTACGTCACAGTGACGCAACGAAGGCTGTCCAAATTCGTAGACTCCTCCGAATGCGGCCGACAAATGCGTGCTCCTTTTCCCCACATTCGAAGGACGGGTCAGGTGTATCCTTCGTGGCCCACCATATCCCAGGATTCATAGCGCAGCCCAGCCAATTTCCGTTTCCATCAATGGCGGGAGCTACTTAGTTTTAATATTACTCTTATTATTCTTTCTGGGTCACAAAATAAACTTTTAAGATATTTTTAGGCGAGAATGTAGCTGTGTAAACCTCAAATATCTGCTCGGTTTATCAAGACATCACATATTTGCAAAAGTGCTCCAACATTTTCAGAGACGTCTGTTACCCACCAGCTCCATAGCGAGCCAGGGTTCAAGGCTCACTAGAGCCGGCGAGAACAGCGAACTCCCCGTACATCGTTTTCAAACCCCCGCCGTCTTTCGCTACTCAGGTTAAACATGATATATAAGTCACTTAGATAACTTAAACATTTTATTGTTTGGCTTTTTTCAGTGTTTTATTTGTTCCTGAGTAAATCAGTTTGGCTGAGATTAGAACTGAATAAACATCAAACGGAAAACTGATTAAACAGAAGTGTGAGATGATCGAGAATTTACGCCAGTGTCCTGTTATATTTTAGATAGTATTGAGATTGGAGAGATATTTTGCTGCTATTGTTAATAACCATCATCATTACCATTGCATTGATAATTAATATTGATATTGCATTCAGATGTTTAAACATATTGGTACCCAATTAGCCTTTATTACAGGTGCAGTTATAACCACTTTAAACTGTTGAGTTAAATCTATAATCTTAAATGTTTATATGTAGATTACATTGCATTATAAAAGAAAGGCCTAACTCTGAGTACACTCTGTGCCAAAGTAGACAGGAAGCGCAGGCTTTTGCAGAGCATGTTTTGCATCCAGGAAGTATACTTCTAAAATGTCTTTGTTCCCTCTGTAGAGTGTGCATTTTGGTTGTCATTTTGAGGAGCTGTTTGAATGATGCTATTTGAATAACCAGGTTATTCATTATTATCTTTTCTACTTTTATATTCTTTGATTAAGCTTTTAAGTTCTTGATTAAAACATTTATTCAACATATTACAGATATAGTTTCAGTTAGGTTATTATGCACATGAGAATTGGCCTCTTGTGTGAGGTCGAGACACACACATACACACACACACACCTGCACACACTGTAGGTAGGCTTATGTTCTAGGTGAGAGTTCAGATATATTTGCTTGCAACTGCATTATAAATATAACAGTATCTATCTAACATACGTAGTTATATTACATATATACATATGTAGTATATTTATATATGGATATATCATATGTATATATACTATATATATAAGGTATATATATACAGTATATAGTATATAGGCAATATATCAGTACATGTACATATACATATACATATACATCATTTATATATACATATATATAACATAACATATATATACATATATTACATATATATATATACATATATATACGATATTCGTATCATATATAATTCATCAGTACAATATACAATATATACATATACATAGTAGCAGGTATATCAGTATACAGTATACAAGTAACATATTCATATATATACAGTATACATTATATAATAGCAATGTAGTATATAAGTATATCATAGTATATGTATATATGTATACTATATATATGTGTTATTATGATGTAGTGTATAATATATATTTGTATATATATATGTATTATACAACTAGCGTGTATATATTATATATAGTATAGGGTATATACATATATAGCATAGCATCTACATAGATTAGCATCACATATTATCATGACATATATATTAGTAGTATATTATATTATTATATATATATTATATATTATATATTATATATAGCGATATAATCATTATATCGATATAGTATATATAGTATACATTACATGATACATATATATTGACATAGTACAATATATCAGTATATATCATATATATCATTTATTACATAGTACATATTATATATCATATGACAATATAGTCATATATATATTTATTATACTATATAATATAGCATAATATATTACAGCATATGTTATATTATATATATATATGTATATATATGAGTAATATATTATTTATGTATAGTTATAGATATTGGTATATTATATATATGTTATATATATGTAGCTGTATATTAGTGATATGTCATGAGTAGTATATGTAGTCATACAATACGTGTATATATATATGATGATATTATATAACATATATTACAATACATATACATACATAGTACAATACATATCACGGATACATATACATCATATATAGTACATATAAAATACATATAGCATATATAGGTATAGCCAGTATACGGCAGTATATATATAAATGGTATATATATTATACAGAACATATTTATATAATATATATACAATACATATAGTATGTATATATACACAGCAAGTTTAATTAGCATAGTTTATATAGCATACAGTATTATATATATCATTTATATAGTATATATAGGTAATTTAGTAGTATATATATATATATATATGATAATATATTATCTATATATAGTATGTTTTGAAATATATAGTAGTATATATTTGTATGTGTATGCGTGTACTAGAGATGGACCGATCCGATATTACGTATCGGTATCGGTCCGATACTGACCTAAATTACTGGATCGGATATCGGAGAAAAATAAAAAATGTAATCCGATCCATTAAATATCACGAAAGCACCTCACAAAACTTGCAACACGCCGTAACTCACCTCAGAACGTTAGCACGTCGGAGCAGTATGCATCACGTGATAGAGCGGCTGTGGCATGCGGGACCTGTGGTGGTCTGGATAGCATTTGGAGCTTCGCTAGCAACCCGGCATTTCATCTCCGACAAAGTTATCCCCGAGAGAAGTAAAGCAAGTGTGTAAGTCCATCTCTGAATGTTTGTAAAGCATTCCTGCGTTAAGCTTAACGAGCGACTGCCTCTTCTTGCTGCTACTTCAATCATGAAACTGCTTAATGATCAGCTGATCGGCTTTTCTGTCGCGAGTCTCTCTTGTTTGTTTTTGGCCCACTTTGCACCAGAAAGAGGAAACCAGCGGCTGAACAACAGCAGCACGTTTAAGCTTGATAAGCTGTTGTTAGAATTTATTTAATATTACTTTCTACACCAGGATCTTTTTCTACGTAGCTGACGTAACTGTGCAGGGGCGGATCTAGCAAAGTTTAGCCAGGGGGCCATCAGGGCATTAACATGGAGAGGGGCACAAAGAAATACTTTTCTTTCTTATTCTCATTTAAAATGTCTAGCTTTTAAAAAATAATTATCTGACACCCAAAGTTTTAATTTGATGTAAAATGAATAGAAGTCAATTACTGTATATAGTGACTATTAAGTCTAATATATATACCCTAGTAAGCTATAGTACTTTTTCCTTTGGGAAGGTACCATCTGTGCAGTCTGCAATTCTGTTGAAGAAAGATGTTGAATCTATTTAATATTTCTTGAAAAATAATTGATTTCTGTGCATTTTTTTTCACACTGCATCAAATTAAAGTTGATTACGTCGATTAAGCATCATGAGGTGGAGGTGAAGGTGGTTCCCTATTTTATTTTTTTTGCTGGGAGTTTGCAACCCTATTAGTTAGGTTGCTTAATATTTATGCTAAGTACTCTTTAAAATACCAGAATAGGGAGGATGGTGTAGGTTTAAGTTTATTAGATTGATCAGTATTGCTGAACTATGAAATATTTTTTTGCATACAGGTATAACAGAATAGCTTTAGTGTAGTTGTTGTTTTAAACTTGAGTATGAACTTGCAGACTTGCAAAATGCAGCAAGATATTTAAAAAACAGTTTTGTTGGTTAAAAAACACTATATCGGATTCATATCGGTATCGGCAGATATCCAAATTTATGATATCGGTATCGGTATCGGACATAAAAAAGTGGTATCGTGCCATCTCTAATATATATATATATATATATATATATATACTATATATATATATATATATATATACATACATATACATATATATACATACATATATATATATACATACATATATATATATATACATACATATATATATATACATACATATATATATATATATACATACATATATATATATATATATTATATATATACATACACATATATATATATATATATGTATATGTTATGTAGATACTATATGTATGTATTAGTATATATATATATATATACTATAGTATAATAGTAGTATATGTAGTAGTAGTTACGTACTACATATATTATATTACATATTATGTTATATTGTATACATTATATATATGTATTACGTGATATGTTACGTATGCATATGTATTAATATTATATAGTAACATTATTTAGTATACATATACATAATAAAGTATATAATTATTTCAATATTATAGTATACTATTTGATATATATATTGTATAGTATAGTATATATATATACATTATATATATTATACATACATACATACCTACAATAGCATTATAGTATATTATATACATACATGGAATACATACATACATACTAATACATACATCTACATACATTACATTAGTATATTAGTTATAGTATCATATAAGTATACATATGATCTGATAATCAGTCATATATAGATATACTAGGTACATAATAGTAGCATATATATAACTTATGCTTGCTGCTACTACTGCACATTCACCCAGTATATATATATATATATATATACACATATAGTATATAATGTTCTTCCTCTAATACATATAGGTACATACATACATTACATTATATATATATATATATATATAACATACATACATATATATATTAATTAGCAATTACATTAAGATACATAACTATATGATATTATATATATATATATATATAGTATAATTATATTATATAATAGTATATATATATTGATACATACATACATATATATATATATATAGTATATGATATATAATCAGTAATATATATATATATATATATCATTATACATATATATATATATATACATATATATATATATAAAATATACATAACATAATACATACATATATATACATATACATATATATATATATACATACATACATACATATATATATATACATACATACATACATATATATATACATACATACATATATATATATATACATACATACATATATATACATACATACATATATATATATACATACATACACATTACATATATATATATATACATACATACATATATATATACATACATACATATATATATACATACATACATATATATATACATACATACATATACATACATATATATATACATACATATACATATATATATACATATATACATATACATATATATATAGATATATACATATACATATATATATAAATATATCATATATATATTATTATATGGATATTACATATGATATATATCTTGTATTATACATAGTTATAATGTATATGTGATTTATAATGATATAGTTATATAGTAGTCATATATATATATTATATAGTTATAATATAGTTAGTATATAGTATTTATGTAATATAAATATATTATTATTAGTTATATACTATATAGTATATATATAGCAATATATAGAGGCTATATTATACATACATTAATGTATATATATATATATATATATATATATATGCAACAATACATGTATCGATATTGAATAGCCACAATACAACGACATACCGATAACCATCATGTACATTACAATACATAAGTGGGCCGGCGGTCATCCGAGGGCCGGGTAGCGGGTGGAAGTGAAATTAGACGGTGCTCGGCCTTCATGTACCTCCGCGTTACCAGCTGGTCTGGAATGTGACTTTTACATAAAACCAGCTGTCTGGCTCCTTTGCTATTTTAAGGGTTCAATAATTGAGGATGGAGAGTAAAACATACCATGGTCCAGAAGACGCTTGGTCAAACAATTGGAGATTTTTAATTAC